>NC_056737.1:820257372-820384872 GCF_019279795.1 Protopterus annectens | reverse complement strand
AAACATTTGTGGGTTACACAAGGCAGTATACACATGTATAATGCAAGCAAGGAGCTGGTGATATATAATGGTGTGACTGTTATGTATTGCAGTCAATTTCAATATGCTTCAGAGTGATGTGAGTGATGACTTCCATGCACAACTCCCAGACCATGGCACAGAATGTGTACAACACATTGCCAACATAGTAGCACATAATGCCTTTGAGCATTGTTGGTACAACTGTACAGACACTTTTCCTGCTTGGACACTTCAAGTGGAGGTGCTGCAGCATGCACCAGATATCTTCAGCAATATTTTTGGGGTGTATGCCATGTAGCATATGGCTACAGTGGCAGAGAGGCACTCCAAAAAGGTTAGCATTACAGTGAAATAGCAAGTTGTGTAGTCTGGAGATGAAGCAGCAGCTGCAGTACTACATGCAAGGGGGGGAGGTGGTACTGCACATCTGGTCCACATGTGTGAGCCATGCAAAAGGCAACATAGAATAAAATGATGCATGCATTAACACATCCAGGCTATGCAAGTCAGTACATGGACTGGCCACACTATGATTAGACATAACCTTACCCATGCAAGTTAGGGAGTGGGCAAAGACCAGTCATCATCATTTGCACAAGTGGTTGGTAAGATATGGGGATAGCTGACAGCAACACTTTAATATGGGGTAGGGTCATGAGATACGAATTTGGTAGTCATGCACTCTAAAAGCAGGTTGTGTCAGGGATCTCTTCCTTTAGTGATTGGGTGAAATTCCACACCATGATTAACTGGCAATATCCACTAAAGTAGTTTTCTGTCTTAAGGCTCAATATGATATGTGGCAGGGAGATGTAGAACTGTGGGATTGAGTGTGCTTATATTGATGGATTATTTCCTGATAGAAACCTAGATAACTTTATTGTTCATGACCTGGGCAGAATGTCCGGATTTTTGCCTCATATTGTAGACTGTCCTCATACATTTTGTGGTTTTCTGGCAAATCACTGAGGATTAAAGTCACTAAATAATGACATTCATTTGAGTCGCAGACTTCATATCATTTGGAAAATGCATGCTAGTTCAAAACCTGTCATTCTAGCAACTTTCTAAATTTGTAGGAGCAATATTTAAAATCTGTCCCTATTTTTGAGCCTTTGTCCCCCCAGAATGTTAGGCTTTGTCCAGATTTCATGCACTAAGAGGTTGAGCGGTATGCAGTAAAGGATTCTGGATGTTGATCCTGTGGAACATTACAGTTCATGAATGTGTGACACCTGATGGGCAAGTATGGGAGGCTATATGGTTGTAGAGATCTCATTAGTGGTCTGTGTTGTTTGTGTAGATGAAGCATATACTCAGCCATATCACATCACATCAGGTTTATTCCTTGGTCATGCACTGCATAGCCTGCAGTGACAGATGGGAGGGCAGTAGCCACATGTCTCATCAACGCCTCCCTGGAGACTACATTTGCCAACATAGACCTAAAAAGCAACAGCAACTCCTTCTCCCTTTATGCCATGACTACTCAAGTGTTCACGAAAAAACAATCCCCTGCACGGAGAAAATTGCACGGCCCAACAGGATATCCAAAAGAAGTAATGAGGCCAGCAACTAAGTGGCTGTGAAAAATTAATTTATTAATAACACATTAAACTTCCATCTCTATGTGAGATGGAAGTTTAATGTGTTATTAATAAATTAATTTTTCACAGCCACTTAGTTGCTGGCCTCATTACTTCTTTTACTCAAGTGTTCCACATTGTCACACAAGCTAAAGAGCACATAATGATGTTGGTAACTGCTGTCTGGGCCTTCATCACTGACCAGTAAATCTGCTGATTCATGCCATGCTGAATGTTTTGCCCATGTCAGGAACTGATCTGGAGTCATGCTGACACCACAACCATCACGCTTTATACTCACATTGGATATACTTGCATTAGAGGCAGTGGAGATGTCAGAGGTTGTGTGGGACTGGAATTTTTACATTCAGGAATCACTCTCACATTTGGGCTACCCTGCACTGGTGATGTTGCAGTTTCACTTTTTCATAGGAATCTGTGACAATGGTAATGTGAAAGAACCCTACCATAACAGTGTTGTAGACAGTACCATGGTGTCATTGGACTATATCATATGCATGCTGCCATCATCATCAGCCACAGGAGAACCACTGATGTCTGGTATTAGCTGTCACATTGTGCTGTGCTAGTCATTACACTGACAGAACCTGTGAAATTATGAACTCATGATATCATTGGCAGCACTCAGGTATAAACCTATCACCCCTCTTTTGCACATAGATAACTGCTCATATATATGCCTACTTGAAACATATGCATCTTGACATGTGGTTTTTTGCTGCTGTAGCCCAGAGATGCCTGAAAGGGCAGCTATGCAGAACGTCTTTAATGACTCAGTCCTCATGCACATGAAGTGCATTGTACCATATAGATGTGTACTAGGTAGTACACTAAACTGGAGTATTTCATACAGATTCTTGGGGGTCAGTGGTAGGATGGCTCACACATCCATACATGCCCCTACATCCAGGTATGAGAGTTCACGTCCTTTCCACGGAGAAAAACATCAGAAACTCCCTTATTTTTGTGAGAAATTTCTGTATTGATAATCCATTTCCTGAGGTAGACATATCCTTTTCAATGTCCCATGACTTGTTCTATTCAGCAAGTATCATATTAGTAATCCTTTAGTGCACCTTTTACATAAACATATTATGGTTGCTCACAGCAAGTATTAACATTTTGCCCCACCTGGTCTTGAGATATTTTATCCATGGCACCTTTGCCCAATGCATACATTCTATATTATGCTTAGAGCTTGGAGTAACACCTCATTCTCTTGATTTGTGAAGTTTTCCAACCATTGCCTTTCTCACAGGCCATGGAAACCTCTGTGCATTTGTGGGTTTGCTCATGTTAGTGAATGGATTTGTAGGCAGTCTGTGAAAGACATCAGCTTGTGGCCATTGTAGAGTTGTGCTAAGCCTCTCCCCCATATGTACAGTCTGCTGCTATGGACATGGGATCATTACAACCTTTCTTGCATCTGCATATTGGCTTCATGTAATGGTATCAACAGTCTGTCAACTCTTTCCCCTTACAATGATTTGCTATCTCTGCCACTGTATCAAGGTATCTTCATGAGCCTCATGTTCTCTTATTCCCTATGTGCTTGGTGCTCAAGGTCTGCATCACCATCAGGGCAAATTATTATGGTGTCGTACTTCTGTGCTGTATTCCCTCTCACATATAGCACAGATATTGACTACATTGCTGAAGTGCGTTATTAGGGGGACTTTCTGCCTTCCAGAGAGGTATAGTCCCAGATTTTACTGATTTTCATCTGTGACCTTTCTTATGCAAAATGCTGCCCATGATTTGCATTGCACTAACAGAGTCCTCACAGTATGGTGATTATGCTAATGAGTCAGTTTAGTGACATTATTTCTGAAATGCAACCATGATGCAATGAGTTGCCAAGTTCAGCTGGCACTAGCCATCATCAGTATGGTTGTGTGGAAGCATGTGACCAGTGCACTTATGTGCAAAGCCTATGTGGATATATATCTCCATGGCACTGAGCTGCAGAAGTTTGGTAATTTCCCATTGTAACACTACGATGCTCATCATGTGATGTCCAAACATGCATTCACATGCATGTGGCTGCCATTCTGTGCCTCATGTGGACCTATGTAGTGGTCATGGCTTCTTTAAGTACTGTGTGGGCTATAGTGCTTCTGCCTGATGTGTTATGGAGAGCAAGAGTTTCCTGTTCTTCCATCACAGGGATTTGTTTGAGCACTTGCTGAGAAGGTGTAATCATCTGCTGTGTAATCAGGATGCATGACATAATCTTGCTGGGATGGTGTCTGATGCTATCGGCAAACCTCTTTCTGTGAGCAGTGTTAGCAATAGTACAATGACCTACTATGGTACCACTCTGATCTACTTCAGCAGTGGGAACTAAAGGTACAGAGGGAGACAGGGCACTGACCATGTGTTGTAAGTATTTTGTGCTCCTGTTGCACTAAGGTATGTATACTTTCTATTAGAGTGGATGAGGAATATTAGTTGCACATGGCATGATGTCACAGTAGGTGGGAACAACTCTCCTGCCAGCAGGGTGTACATGCACTGTATGGCACCCAAATATTTATCTCCCATGTGTGTGTGTGTGTGTGTGTGTGTGTGTGTATGTGTGTGTGTGTGTGTGTGTGTGTGTGTGTGTGTGTGTGTGTGTGTGTGTGTGTGTGTGTGTGTGTGTGTGTGTGTGTGTGTGTGTGTGTGTGTGTGGTTTCATGCCTTTTAATTTCTCCAAATCTTTTGGGTTTTTAATACTATGATGGGAATAGACCCCATTCCTAAGGCAAAGTATGATTAAAGTTCATGAAATTAGTATTGTTTCAATTTCTGATGTCAGCCAGAAGTGCTTTTTGCAGCACCCACAATGTTCCCATTCTGCAATTCATACGGAGTTATGTGTATTGGTAACATATCTAAATACGATTGTAGATTCTTTTTTATAAGACCTGTTGCTCCTACTACTATTGGAACTGTCTGGGTATCTTTCTTCCATATTGCTTCTGTTTCTGCCCGCAAATTCTGATATTTTATGACTGTGTGTCTGTCTGTACGCAAGACACTGTAGTCACTTGGTGGATCGATTTTAATGATCGATGCTACTTTTGTCTTCTTTTCATGGACCACTATATCTGGTTTTCTCACACCTTTCATTTGAACTGTTGGTAATGGGTGATCCCATGTGATGTAAATTTCATCTTTTTCTGTGATGCTTTGTGGCTTATGTTTCCAGTGTTTTTCAGTTACTTCAATATTATAATAATTGCACAATCCCCAGTGCAACAGTCTTGCCACGTTATTATGCCTTTCAGTATACAGCCCTTCTGCCATTAGTATGTCACAACCAGCAACAAGGTGTGCGGCTGTTTCCAATTCTGTTTTACAAAACCTACATTTGAGTGTTTCTCCCACATGTTCAATGGACTTTGTAAACCAATGTGTATGTAGTCCACTATCTTGGGCCACCAATATTAACCTTTCATCTCTTGGTTTGAATTCACCTCTCCTTAGCCATTCCTGTGTTCTATCCTGATCAACATAAGGTTGTTCCAGGAGTTTTCTGTACTTGCAACTATATTTATACATTTTCTACATTTCTTGCCTTCTCATCTGATCCTTCACCTTATATCCTTTTTTTGTTTTTTGGCACATTCAGCTGCTGCCTGATTGTTATTAACTTCTGGTTTGATTTCAGTTCCCGCTTGATGGCGATATGCTTCTGATAGACTAAGAAAGGAAGTCATCTTAGATTTATTTTCCTCGTGTTTCAAAACTTTCACTATGACTAGTTCTTGTGAGGTCAGCAGATATGATGCAGTCCCACGATTGCAGATCTATACATGTAATCAATTTCAAGGAGGCCCACACCTCCTTCAGAACTGGGAATATATAATCTTGGTATGCACTGTTTTTTTATAAATCATTTGATGAGCATGAAGCATCCTTCTTGTTTTCCAGTCTATTCTAGCCAATACCTTTTGGGGCCAGTCAATCACTCCAAAACTGTAAGTTAGGACAGGAGGAGCAAATTAGTTTATAGCTTGAACTTTGTTCCTGTATGTCAACACTGTTTTCAAAATTAATTTAAGTCTTCTAAAATATTCCTTACTGAGTTGTAATCACATTTGTTCATGTTTTATTGTTGATCCTTCATCAATTCCCAAACATTTATAACTCCCTCTTGCTCAAGTTCTTTTATATCACATTCTTTTCCCAAAGTGATGTTTTTTTGGTGCTGCAGCTTTCCTGCTTTAAAGGTTGCTTTTGCACATTTATGAAGACCGAATGACATTGTCATATCATCTGAAGAGGTTTTGACTACCTGCAGTTGTGCTTTCAGTTCCTCATCTGATGAGCTATACAATTTTAAATCATCGACAAACAGAAGATGAGGTCTTTATACTTTGTTGCTTTCTGGGAGCCAAATTATAGCCATGACCTAATCTGTTAAACAGACATCTTAATGGGTTAAGGGCAAGGCAAAAGAACAGTAGTGACAGAGAGTCACTATGGAATATTCCCCTTTGGATTTTTTTTGTCGTCTTCCTTTATATTTAGCTGTGTATCTTTAAAGTTTTTCTGCCTGTGCTGATATTTTTAGTTTATTATTTGCGATAGTGCATGATAAATCCTGATCTGTTATAATGCTGCACATTGCTTTTATCACATCTACCTTTCTGAGTATTTTTGTTGATCTGTGACACTTCTTGTCTTATTTGCTTTATAGTTTTCCTCTATTCCATACTTCCATGATGGCATTCAATTTCTCCCCATCCTTTCCCTTACTACCCTGTGTTCTTGTGGTAGGACTTTATCTGTTATTAATTTGGCTGCACAGTAATGTATTCTATTTACTTCTATTATATCACATGAATCTCTGTGGACAGGCCTAATTACTGTGTTCATTTGTTTTATCAAACTTCTAACTTTTTGGGTTTTATTGACCTTCTGCAGTCTATTTCTTTCGCTGATCTTAATATGTCTATCCATCTCTATTAAATCAAGTAACTCTTCTCTCATATCTTTTCTTCTAAACTGGGGGCACATTCTTTATTCATCATTTCCTGCGGGCATTCTATAGAAAGTCCAGAGCTTCTTCCTGTACCACATTTTCTTCAATTTCACCTGTGTCATCCATTGCTCTTTCATATGGGAACTCACTGGCCTATTACTCCACGGCATTGACTGTGTAGACATGCTACAGTTTCCTGTTCTTTCACTTGATGTATAGCTCCAGCTGAACCTTAGTACTGGTTTCCTATGGGGGGCTCCAAAGTATCTTCATATGCCAACTGATTAGATGCTTCCTGCTCCACTGGTTTCTCCTTAATTTGGGTGTCCATTGCTGTTGTGTTGTTATCTGAGTTAAATTTTGTACACTAAATCCTTCACTTTGGAGGTAATCTATAACCTCAGTTTCTATTTCTTTAATGTCTCCATCACTAATCCTCTTTTCTACTTTTCCTCTTTGTTTTCTTACTTTTTAGTATTGTACAATTTTATATCCAGATGTCTTTGCCTGTATGTCTCTTCAAATATTTTTGGTGGTACTTTTTTTGCATTGATTAGTTTTGCTTTCTCCTTTGCATAAATATTGCACCATATTAAATATCTTTTTCTTTCCCTTGTCCATATTTCTTCTTCAGATGTTTCAACACTGAATCCTTCCATTCGCAAATATTCCATAATTTCAGCTTCTATTTTTTTTTTTTTTTTTACTTCTGCTTCACTAATCTTCTATTCTACATTCCCTCTTTGTGATCTTATTTTTTTTTATTGTGAAAATTTCCTTTGCCTATATTTCTCTTCAAATATCTTTGGGGCTGCCTTTTTTGTGTTAATTAATTTGTCGTTCTCCTTTGTATAAGTATTGCACCATATCAGATCTTTCTTTCTCATGTCCATATTTCTTTTTAACACCCCTTCAAACATATCTAAAGTTTGTTCTTTAAATTTTTGCGCTTCCTCAGTCACTTCTTTTTCAAAACAGCACAAGGTTTTTTGGTCTATTTAGTGTTTTTCATGGATCTGTTGTATTAATGAATACAACTTTTTATTTCAAGCTTCTGACAGTTTTTCTTGTGGAAGTATCTTTCTTGAGTGTTAATTTCTCTCTTAATCGTTTTGTATCGCTTTTGTCTGGAAATTCTGGACTTTTTGCATAGTAGTAACAATACATAATTTCTTTCTTATCCTCAATAGTCCACGCTATCGTCTGTATGGCTCTTTTCTGGCATATCCGTTTTTGTGATTTTTGTGGACTTCTACTCCCTTCTACAACAGAGGGGGCCATCCTTTCCCAGGACTCAGCCTATCCTCATTCTAGGAATATTTCCATGTCCTGAGGATTCTACACTGTCATTTTTTCCAGTCCTGGTACCAGTGTGCCTATCAGGATTGGGCACTTTTTTATCCTGCAACTTATGCACCCAGCTATCTTCTTTATTTTTTTAATCTGCTTCTGTCCATGATGTATGTTGTATAAAATACAGTCTCTATCTCAGTGTCATCTTGGAGAAATTTTGTGAAAAATAGGGTCCACCTCTTGAGGGTACTCACCAAGACTTGAGGAGGAATTCAATTATAACAATACTGCTCTCTTTTTGCTGATTTTTATTATCTCTCTATTTGGACCCCTTTGAGGATTCTACACTGTCATTTTTTTCTAGTGCGCCTACCAAGATTGGGCACTTTTTATCATGGGACTTATGCACCCAGCTGTTGTCTTTATTTTTGTAACCCACTTCTGTCCATGATATATGCTATATAAAATACAGTCTATATATCAGTGTTGTCTTGGTGACATTTTGTGAAAAACAGGGTCCTAATTGAAAATGCTACACTGGCATATTGCTATTGTATGTGCTATATGTATGCACTAATGTGTCAGCAGGTCCAGTTGTGTTTCAGTTTGTAGAGCAAGAGCCTTAGCGTGAGCTGTCTGATGTCACTGGTGCTGAGTCACTAGTGGTAATCATATCTATTTTTTAGTAGGGGGATGGAGGGCACTCTTTGGAGAGTCTCCCATCACTGGTAGTCTCTATGGTAACATCCCAGGAGATGTCAGCAGTTCCTCTTTTGAAAGTGAGCCAGAAGGATCTGTCATCATCTTCTGACATCAGTTGCAGAAGCTGGTGTCCCCCTCTCCATGGCAGATTATCTTTTGGCATGAATTGTTGTATCATGTGACTGACACATACCAACCACAGAGCCACCAGAATTGCAGACTGCCCATGACATGACCGATGGATGGATGTTGCCCTCTGAGCTTGTCTGCCATTTTGCCATAACTCCTGCCTATCAATGTTTAGGTGCTCTTCTCTCTATTGTGTCATTGCCTGTACCTTGACCATCATCTAACTCTGCCCATCACCAGATATCTACCCTCTGACAGTCTGTGTCCATACAGTGATATCCCTGCCATTTGTGCAGATAATGTCCATGGCTGTCTCAGTCTGAATTTTATATTTATCATCTCCTCTGATTCTTTCTCTTATCCTCCTATCTCCTCCCCAACTATTCTTCTCTACTTCCTCCACTAATTATTATTCTACTTATATCGAAATGGAATCTTTACAGGACAAAAAATATTGATATTCCTTCCTTCTTCTGTTATGCCTTGTGGTTAACCTTGTATGGTTTTCCCTGCAAGCCATATTTTATTTACTTAATAATGAGCTGAGCTGACACTTTGCTGTCCTGACCCTCTGTAGACTACAGGGACAGGTCTGTGCTGCTTCATTGTGCACAACGATGTATGTGAACTTTGCCCACTGGTCTGCCTTGATGGCGTTGTGAGCCACATTGGTCAAATGCCTGACTTCTATGCCACTCTTCCAATTTACTATGCAGCAGGTTGCTCAGTATCTCAATGCTGTGATGGCACTAATACATTCTTGTTTACCACTGGGCCATTATCTGCACCATACTATTTAGTGTTGTGCAAATACACAGCACTTGTCTATCAGTCCCAACTCCACTGTCATTTTTTTTATTATTTGTTCTTGCTTGTTAAGTAATGTGTGCGACACCCATGCACTGGCCCAGTAATCAAGGAACCTTAATCTTCACCACTAACACCAGTGAGGGATGTGCACATTGAGAGGATAACAAGTACACATTCAGTAAAGTACAATTTTCCTTAAGAGCACACAGGGATCAAAGTCAGTCTGGGGCTGGTTTCGCCCACTCTCTCTAAATCCCCAATAAGACTCCCCACTGGCACAGCTATAGGGTTAAGATCTCAGTAAGCCAAAACCTCCAGCACTCTCTCTGTCCAACCAGTGCTTCGTGTCCCTGCCCAAGTAGTTGACACACACCCACGTTGAGATTTGAATTTTATATACACACAAACACAGACATTCCTGGGGAAGGCTGTCACAGGTTCACCTGCTATGCCCCCTTCTGCACAGACTATAAGGAAGAAATCACTGCCACCAACCACTACTTATCAGCTACCACAAATGCTCTTACCAAAGGGTGTCCAATTCTACTGTGTAATGTTACTCTTATCCAAATAGTAAGTGTGACTTAGACTTGAAGGCTATTGGAGTGGCTTGCACAGTATCACTAAATACATGTAAGTGCTCTCAGAGCTTAAATTATCTCTACACAAAATCCAACCACAATTAAAAGTTTTAAATATATTTAATAATAAATAATATTAACACAAGACAATACTCATTAACTCAACATGGTTACAATAGAGTTCAGAAACACAGGAAATATTTTAAAACAACATTGTAGGACAGTCTCACATAAATAAAGCAAACATCTAGACTATTCTTGCTATATTCCTATCTATCTCAACTATGTTCTAAATAACTTACTTACAGAGCAAGGCAAAGTGCTGGTGAGATGCTTACAGGTCCAGAACAAGATACAAAATGCACTCTTTCTCTCTGAGATAATTCTTAAGTTAATAATATACATTACTGCTGAATCATCTCTGATTATATCATTCTTGTCACTTCTGCCTAGTTTCCCAGTCTAGCAGGAACTTAAATTTTTAACATGTCTCTGTTAAAAACATTTATCTCTCAGAAGTTGACAGTTATCTCTTAGAAGCTTGCCTGAACTGGAAATCGGAAAACAATTACCTTGAAAACCTACAATTACCGTCGTTTCCAGACAATAGAAAGAAGCCCCTAGCCAAGCCATCCTGTCTCTTAGCTTGAGATAAACTGACTTTATAACACATCATAAAACTTACATCCTGTTTCTTAGCTTGAAATAAACTGACTTTATAAACCATCGTAACATTTTTTACTTCTCAACTTATTTTCTTAGAGTTTTGCAAGTTAACTCTGTATATCCAAATTTTTACTATGAAACATACATTTACATAGGCATATAGTTTATGCACATTTCTGCTCTTTTCCAGCAGGGTGCACTGTGGTTACGATCTTGAAGCTCAGTACAGAACATATAGTTTTCTTACATTTTTTTAAGGCAAGCATACAAATCATATTACTATTCACAAATGACATAGAATTATTTAAAAAATTCTATGTAGCTTGGCTGGCAGTGTCACAATGTGAAACATGATTTTGTAAGCATAGTTGTGATCACTACAAAAATAAAAATGTATATGCATGAAGCACCACTAATTTGAATGAAATGGGCATATTTATGTTAATGTTATTCACATTTGTTTGTTAGAAATTGAAAACACATTATTTGTATGTCTTTTTTTAATTCTCTTACATGTAAAAAGCATCTATAACATAAAAAAAATTTGTAAAATATTATTGTACTGAATTACTTGAGGTGAAACATATATAGTCAATAAAATATGGCTGACAATTTAGTTTGTTGATATCAACATAAACCCAAACAACACCCGTAAACAACAATGTTTTTGTAGGGGTCAAGCCCTCAAGCACCCCCCACATCCTCTGCTAATTATTTATACCAACTGTGAGACTGCACTACAGTGGAGAAAAGGGCAAATGTCCTGTTCCCTACTGTGCTGCGATCTCAGCCAGAATGGTTCAACAAGCCTACCTGTCGACCATATGGTCTGGACCACAGGGATTTCGACAATTTGGATGTTTAATAAACTAACATAAACCCCTTATCCATAACTGGTGTAAGCAAGTGAAATACACAAGAATGAATTCTGTGGGTTATATTTAGTGAAGTGACATTTAACATGGATAGCAAATGCTGTGGTATATTCCACAGCTGTAAAAGGAGAGAGTTTTGTAAAGACATCGGGCATGAAGTCAAGATGGGCAAAAAGAAAAATATAAAAAAAGTGTCAAAGTTTACTTAACACAGAGCAACTGTGTGAGAAATATACATATGTGTGTGTGTGTGTGTGTGTGTGTGTGTGTGTGTGTGTGTGTGTGTGTGTGTGTGTGTGTATATATATATATATATATATATATATGGTTTAATATCAAAATTTTAATGCTTTTGTGCTTAATTTCTTACTCAAAAAACATTGTTGAAATTAACAACAGAGACCAATCAAAATAACAAAACATAAAAATGTCAACAATTCGAATTCTAATTGTTGATCTTTTTTTATCCTACCTCAACAACAATTGGTAATGTTCAACACACATTTTGCATGGGTGCAAACCCCCAGTAACCCCCATGTGGGGGCTGCACACCCCACACCCCCCCTGCTACTTATATATTACAACTCTGAGATTGCACTACAGTGAGGAAAAGGGAAAAGTTCCCGATCCCACCATCGTGCGATCTCCAGTCAAAATGTCGATCTCACAACAATGACTGCACACTAACATTCACTGTTGCGGGTTCAACATATTTTGAATCACAGTTATGAGAGTTTGACAAACTACCTTTTGACAATCAAAGTTCCCATAACGGCATACAAAATTTTGGCTGTAAACCTATATATATATATATATATATATATATATATATATATATATATATATATATCCCTATCAGTTGATCAAGTTTTCAGAAACTGGAAATTCATATAGGTGAGATGATATCATCGAATTTCTGAAAACCCAAAACTTTTGAATGGAGATCATGGCACAGTGAGGATCAGGAAATTTACAGTTTTCTCAATGTAGTGAAATCTTGAAGTTTATATATGTAATTACCAGGGGGTGTGTGGGGTGTGGCTCCCCACTTGGGGTTGCAGGGGGGTATCCCCCCAGCAAAAAAGATCGATTTTTGTGTGTGTGTTTTTTTTTTAATATTTGAGTTTTCAAAAATTCATTTATATCATCTCACCGATATGAATTTCGATTTTCTGGAAACTCAGTCAACTGAGATAGATCTCTCTCTCTCTCTCTCTCTCTCTATATATATATATATACATATATATGCCATCTGAATACATATTTAAGGGGCTAACATTTCAAAGCCAGGCAACATACAATGTGAACAGCAGCACTGCTGAAAGCATGTGATTAAGATAACAACATATATGTATGCTACTGTTGCAGTCATGTATGCGTGAATTCTATACATATACACAACATGAGGCATGTCCCTGAATAATGTATTTCATTCACCAACATATGCCCATTCAAAATGTAGCAGCTTGTGTATGTATGTTGTGACACATTAACCCATCAGCATTGGCTTTCCAGTGACTTGTTTTAACACAAGGTGTTCCCAGACCATAGGGTTGATGTATCACACTTAGTACATAGCATGATCTACCACCTCTGCAAAAGTGTTAAAAGGTGTTAAGCAGCTCCACCTATGTGGCAGTAAAAAACATTGTTGTTGACAAAACTTTCTATTCTGTACCCTTACTTTATACTTTTGCCCCCACAAAACTAACATCTAAAATATGTATACGTCTAAGAAATGCAGTTATTTTCAGCTGTTACCCATACAGCTATGAAAGACTGTTTTATAGTAGTATTCCTACATCTGAACATACCATGTACAGATTTTATTTATTATGTTATTTATTTTACATTTGTTAACCGGGTTAGTCTGACTGAGCTTTTGGCTCATTTTCAGTAGAGACCCGGGGAGAAAAACTCCTCAGGGAAAAGAATTTTACAAAAATAATTTACAATCAGCAAAAGATTATGAAACTTGTTACAATATCATTTTAAATGCATAGTACAAAATAATTTATAATCAGCAAAAGATTATGAAACCAGTTACATATCATTTTATATGAATAGTATCTAGTTGTTTTAGGGTTTAGAAAGCAAATATACAAATGGTTAGATGAAGATATGAAGGAAGTAAAGTAGAGGTGACCTATTAGACAAACTTGATAAAGTTAGTTATTTTGGGGTAGTCAGACTGAGTCTAGATAGGTTAGAGAGAGGGGAAAGGAAGTGATGGGAGGGTATTAAATAGCAAATGTAATGAAGGAAGGAAGAGGTAGGAGTGCAAGGTTAGAGATACATTTAGAGTGAGGTGGAGAATTTGGTGGAAGGATAGTAGTTTCAGGGTGGTTGACTGCAGTGGCAAGACCATTTTTTGTTAGGTATTTTCTAATGGCTAATTTGAAATTCTTGCTATGGTGAAGGGACTTTATTTCTAAGGGGAGTTGGTTCCAGGATGTGCTTGGGTTATAGTTACAGAGAAGACATCCAATTTTGGTTTTGGGTTTGTAGATGGGTAATAGTTTTTGGTCTGAGCTGTGTAGAGTCTTAGCGGGGTAATATTTAGATATGATGGAAGAGAGGCTGGGGCAGAAGGAGGGTAAATAGAGGATGGAGTGAATGATTTGTAGTTGATATAGTTGGAGCAGGTGAGGGAATTCAAGCCAGTTTAGTTGCTTAAGTGTTAAGCAGTGGTGAGACTTGTAGGTTTGGTTTGCTGCAAATCTGGCCATCTTTGTTGTAGGTAGTTTCAAGTTTAGAAACAAGTGATTTATGTTGTAGACATTAGTTTTGACAGTTCTAAATATCATCACCATGTAGAGCAAGGGTTTATTTATTTATTTATTGATATTTGTTAACCAGGTTGGTCCAGCTGGGTTTGTGGCCCATTTTCATTGGAGACCCGAGGAGAAAAGCTCCATTAAACACACAGTTTACAGAAAAAGATCTTTACATGAGAATAAAAAAATCTAATCTGATTAATAAAAAATAAAAGTAGAACATATAACAAGGTGATGCAAAAAACATACAGTGTAAAGGTAAATAATTTACAGAAGTAACAATGTATTTACATATTTACAAGAAAAGTTTAATCATCAGGTAAAAGGTATCAGAGATAAGAAAGTCTCTGTGATAGAGGCATACAAGTTGTATTTGGGGTAGATTAAGGAGGGTTGGTGAAAGTTTAGGTTGGGACTTGGCAGAGACAGATTTTAGTGTTAAGTAGGTGAATTTTAAGTTTTGCTTTAAAGTTGGATGGATGAATGATGGAACATATGTCTCTGGGAAGATTGTTCCAAGCTTTGGTAATGGCATATTTATAAAGGAGCTTACCTATTGTTTTTTTGGATTGGTAAGTATGTCGTAGTAATTGATTAGAGGAGCAGAAAGTACTAGAAGAAGAATAGCTAGAGATGAGGGAAGCGAGAGCAGGGCAGGATGAAGGTTTGTAAAGAATGGTGTGTAGCATTTGAAGTTGTGATAACAGCAGTACATGGGGAAACTCATGCCAATGGAGAGAATCTGAACAGTGACACACCATTTTATCTCCTTTAAACAGGAAAAAAAGTAAATTTAATCTACTGCACTTTAAGTTGTTTGGCTAGTTAAATCAGTTTCGAGTGGTCACTGTCATTTTTCTGCATTTTACTGTGTTTTCTCTGAATGTAAAGTTACAACTATTAACTGAAGTGGTTTTACAATTTGCACTGCCTTTCAAACGGTTTCAATGCTGTTAAGTGGATTAGTCAGCATTGCTGCATTTAGTTGCTGTGTTTTTAGTTACCTTTAAAACCTACAGCAAACTGCCGTTTTCAAAAAGGTGTGTGAGGCATCTAGAGGTACAACCTCCAGCCAATACCTGTGTGTAGTTTGCATGTTCTCCCTGAGTCTATGTGTAGGTCTTTTTACCTCCAAAAAACAACTTCTTCCTCAAACTCACCCAAGAATGGAGTTGTTGGCAATAGTACAGATTCTAGACAGTGCCTGTCAGGGGAAGAAATGTATAGATCAACTGCTTTGGGCATCAAATGTGACACACAGTGTCCTCTAGATAAGAAAACACAAACCACAGTCAGTGGTGTGTCAGGGCTTGCCACATAATGATAAAATAATTGCCTCTAGGGGATTTGGTTGTGATAACTAATATCATCAAAACTGGGCATGGGATTTGCTATGATAAATGAGTTGAGGATCTGACCAACTCTGACCAAGGCAAGGAACCATGCTAATGGTGGAAGGGGTGTATGTGCTTATTGGCCATTGTGTTCCTGCCATAAAGCCCAGTAGTCCTGGATCAGTAAGCTACTGGCTGGACAGTATACAGATGCCCAGCTTGAGTTACCTGTGATAGCTCTGTTGAACAAAAGCTGGATGTAAAACCAATCAACTTGCCAAACATGAACTAAGGATTGCTACACTTAATACTGGTTCATTGACAGAATGCAGCTAGGAAGTGTGTGACACTTAGGTGGGGTAACAGGAATAAAGGACAGGCCATTCTAGACTTATGTCTGGGAAGTGGCTTGATGTTTGGCAACAAATTGGTTCAGCAAGAGAGAGCAGTCACAAGCTCACATACAACAGTGGCCAGCATGCAACTTAAGTAAACTTCTTCTTAGTAAGGAAATGGCACTGGGATAAAATCAGCAATTGCAAAATCAGCCGCAGTGAGACAGCTGTCCCACAGCATAAACTGCTGGTTGTCATGAATAGCTGCAAAAAGTCATCAGAGAAGGGAGATCAACAGAGACAAGCATGAAGACCTGGAAGCTGCCTAGAAAGAAAGTACAAGAACGCAGGCAAATTTGGCTCTAGCACATCAGGAAGAAGAGGAAATAGGGGGGTTTGATGAAGAATGGCAGCACCTCAAAACAGCACTTATGAGGACTATTGAGCAAATATGTGGCTGAACCAAGTATTGAAATAATGTACATAAGGAGAGTTTGAGGTGGAATGCAGAAGTCTAGAAACTCATCAAAAAAAGAAGATAATGGGAGAACAAACATACTAGTGCCAGTGTGCAAGAACAAAGGGAACACCCACAACTATGGGCAGTACAGTGGTATCAAATCCTGTCATACATTACGAACACTTTTGAGAGGGTGATTGATAAATGAATATTAATTCACTGATGGAACAGACACCTATGCTGAGCTATACACCAATGCTTTATACGTGCACCTGTGCAATTGTATTGACTCTGTCTTACCTGATAGAACCAAAGCAAGATCTTCAAGGAGAAACAAACCTGCTTGGTGGAGAACTGTCATTAATAGGCTATACAACAGGAGAAAGAAATTACTGTCCAAGAGTAGGAAGGAATGGTCTCAAAACTGGAAACCCACCGTCCTCAACATAAACAAGCAAATAAGACTCCTAGTGAAGTCCTCCAAAGCTAGCTACAAATCTAAATTAGCTTCCCTAACGAAGGATAACCACAAGGCGTTCTTTAGTTGCATCCATAACCACAAAGGTAAGGATCAGATTTGCAGTGAACTTGTAGTTAATGGTATTACATATACAGAACCCATGGATACAGCAAATCTGCTGGTTGACAGGTTCAGTGAAAACTTCACTCCCCTGTCCCCACCACATATATGCCAAAGCATCCCTAACACCTGTCCCCCACCTACTATCTCTGAGGACTAGGTCTTAAACACCCTTCTCCAAGTCCTAAAATATAGCCTCTGTGGGACCAGACAACATCCCGGGCTGTGTTCTATATGGATTAAAACAGGAATTAGCATCACCATTGGGCATGCTTTTCAATCACAGCCTAAACACTGGTTTCATCTCAGCCAAATGGAAAACAGCTGCCGTCATCCCTTTACACAAACGGACCCCAGGAACTATAGACCCATTATCCTGACCAGCCTTATCTGCAAAGCCATGGAATCAATTATCATGGACCTTATTAACAAAGATATAGGTAATCTCCAAATGCTTGACCCAACCAGTTTGGCTTTGTTAAGGGAAGATCATAACTGTTAAAACTGGTGGGCTTCTTTGAGACAGTCACCAGAGCCCTAGATAAGAGCAAATCTGTGCATACCAGCTACCTAGACTTAGCCGAGGTCCTTGACACAATCCCCCACTCAGGCATCATTGATAAACTCACCCATCTGGGTATCGACCCATATATTGTCAGGTGGGTTGCAAACTGGCTTACTGATAGAACTCATATGGTCAAAATAGGGGACTCCATGCCCTCCAACAAACCTGTAACCAGTGGTGTTCCACAGAGATTGATTCCAGGACCCCTACTGTTCAGAATCTACTTCTCTGAAGTGCAGGCTAAAACTAAAGGACTGTGGCTGACAAAGTTTGCTGATGACTGCAAACTGGGAGTGATAATTGAAACCCCTAGTGATGTCGACATCCTTCAAGAAGGTCTTACACAGACTAATGACTGGTGCCAAAGACATGGTCTTAACTTAATGCAAAAAAATGCATTATCAATCTCTTTGGCACGGGTGATGTTCCTGCAAACTACCACATCAATAACAATACCCTAAGCACACAGTCAGTGGTGAGAGATCTGGGTACACAGGTTGACAGACACCTTAATTTTGATCACCATGTCTCCACAATGGTAAGAAGGGCATTTTATATTGTTCAAGTCATAAGAAAAGGCATTGCCTCCAAAAAAAAGAGGTTATAACCCCCCCGTACTCTTCCCTCATCAGACCAGTAATAGAGTACAATGCTCCCTTTGGGATGTTCCTTTCCAAACACCTGCAGCAATTGGACAGACCACAAAGGTTATTCACAGAAAAAATGTAGGGGTCTTTGAGATCTGTTTTATGTGGCAGACTGAAATCATTGTCACTTTACTCCATGTCAAACAGATTGCTCAGAGGCGGCCTGTGCTTTGCATATAGAGCAATCTCTGACTCAGCTTTAATGGAAATGCTGCACATTCACAAGTCAAATGGCACACAGATAATTCACTCAAAGGACCTTAACCTGATATGTGACATCAACAGAACATGCTGGAGAGACAGATTTGTCTCAAAGAGGTTGCCCCACCTTTGGAACAAGCTTCTTATTCATGTTAAACAAAGCCCCTATTTGGCCCTATTTAAGTGTAATTTGGACGATGGCTGGGTAACCAGAATTTCATCCTGGGGGTTCCACATGTGTCCCTCTTGGACAGGGGCAATAGGTGCTGATTTTAGTGTCTGCTTGAACCAGACACCTTTGGGAACATTAGTTGAACTTGGCTAGGTTTGTAAGTGCCCTGGGGATGTTAGCCTAATAACCTCTTTTGATTCTATGATCCTATATACAGGGCAGGAGAAAGTAATGTGTGAGATTTGAAATTTGGATTCAGATCAGGATGAAGCACAAACTACCTGATGTCTGTGGCATTCCTAGACTTGGAGAACGCATATGATAAGGCCCCAAGAAAGCTGATTTGGGCAGTTCTGTGATGGTTTGAAGTCCCAGAAACATTAGTAGAATTAGAGCAGGTTATGTACAAGGACCCAGTGACATAAGTGTGAACAGTGTTCAGACTTACAGAGTAGTTCCTAGTGGAAGTGGTTGTGCATCAGGGTTCGGCACTGATCCCACTGCTATTCATACTCGTGATGGAATATATTAGCAAATAGGCTAGAGAAGACAGATCAACAAAGTTGCTGTATGAAGACAATAGGCATTACAGGCAGACTGTGAGCAAGAACTTCAGCAAAGGGTAGGGGAGTGGAATGCACATTTGAAGGTGTGTGGGATGAAACTGAATGCAGATAAGACAGTTGTAATGGCTTCAAATGGTGAAATCAGAAGCTGAGAACTGAAGTAGAATGGTAAATACTGGAAGAGGTTAACAACTTCAAGTATCTGGGAAGGGTAGTTAAGCAGAGGGGAAGTCTGAAGTAAGTGGTCAGGGCTAGAATCAGAGGGGCTGCAGCTAACTGGCACAGAGTCTCAGGGGTAGTAAGTGACAGAAGAATGCTAAAGAAGCTGAAAGGTAAGGTGCAGAAAGCAGTGGTGCAACCACATCTACTGTATGGTACAGAAACCTATGCAGTAAAAGAAAGGCAGCTGAGGAAGCTAGAGTGTCTAATTTGGGTGGTAGGATGCACTATGTTGGACACACAAAGAAATGAGGACATCAGAGCAGAAGCTCAAGTAGTTCTAATTGCAAAGGCCATACAGAACAGATTACAGTGGTTTGGGCATGTGCAGAAAAGTAGAAGATGAATTGGAGAAGAAGATTTGGGAAAGACAGGAATAAGGCAAGAGGAAACAAGGGCATCCAGCAAAGAGATGGATGGACTGTGTGAGAGAAAACCAGCTGAAGCAGGTAGAAGAGTGGCACTGAGTCAAGAGAGATGGTAACAGTTGAGCTACACACCTCCCATGTAGAAAATGGGAAAAAAGGGGGATGATGATGATGTGAGTCATCCAGAGCTTGTAGTGTTTACTCAGAATGCCAGTAGGGCAATTGCTGCAGTTTTGAGGAAAATAAACACTATTAGTTATAGCTTTAGCTGTTTTACATTGGGTCTTTCATTTTCCTTGTTTGGATTATCCTGCATGAGAAAACAGCCATAGTTTTTTTATTCTAATACTCCTGCAAGTTTTGTACAGGACCAGCCTTAGCAGCCATGTGGCTCAATTCATGACATTTTTGGGGGGCAGCTAAGTCACACCCCTCTCATTAGCCAGCCCCACCCCTTGATCTTCTATGATTTTTCCCCCAAAAAATATACATTTTATAAGTAACAGACCAAAAATATGATGCATAAATCAGGACATTCTGCAAAATTCTGGACAAAGGCATGATGCCAGATGAGTGCTGTATTAATATTAAAACAGGATCAAATTAATGTGACTGTGCCCAATGCCCAAAATCTAAACAACAAGCTGCCCAACACTGAGGCACTCCTACATTTGGATGGCATCCATATATATGTAATCGATAAAACTTGCTTTAAATGCCCAGAAAGCACTTACTCCATACCAACGTTTAATGCCTACCATGACTTCAGACTCAACAGTAAGTGTGATAGTGTATTCATATTTGTCAGGGACCATATCACCTCAAGGCATATTCCCAGAGACCCACCAGCTCAACTTATTGAACTCCAAATTACACTAAAGAAATCCAACTATCAGTTTTCTTCCTGTTACAGGACCCCTTCTATGTCCTGGGCATTCATGTTAGATTTCTAAACATCATGGATGAACTGCCCATGAATAGTGACTCTATCTTTCTGGGACACTTTAGCTTTCCACCCTACTAATATAGGACATGCCCAGAAGTGTTTGTCCTAATAAATAAATATTCAGTGACCAGACTATTACCAACCAAAAATGTTCTTGACCAGGTACTTTTAAATGTAATGTCACCGTGCACAACTCCCCTAGTAATGTCCTTGCTGATTAAGCCAGACCATAACCTAGTTACCTCTTTCCTCAAACTATCTAAACTGCCTGAAATCAATATATCAGAATTCAAAGACTTCATCTACACACATCTCTTCCAATTCTATGATGAAATCCCAAAATTCACTTGTAACAACTTCGCTCTAGATATCACCCTAGCAGACAGAGTCACCAAGAAACTTTATACCCATATAAATAAATTTATGAAACCAGCAGTCCCATCCAGATCCAAATGTAATGGGAAATCTAAAATCAAGCCATCCTGGTGGTCCACTAACATAAATAAAATCTACAATAAAAGAACAAACTCATTAACGTATACAGCAGATCAAAAAACCCTCAAATAAAAAAAAATGTTATGAATTTGACTAAGAATTCAAAAAGACTATTAGATTTACTAAGGCAGTCCAGGAACTCAGGTTAGCATCTGAAGCCAAAGACAAGTACAAATCCTTCAATTATGTTAACAACACTCAACAATATAGAAAATTCATACTGAATGACAACATTTACTCAGTTCTGGTGGACATTGCCAATATTCTAGCAAATAAATTTAGTGCAAACTTTACTTATGATATGACTATCCAAAGCCCTGTGACACCTGTATCTGTCAAACCACCAATCATCATTAAAGAATATGTACTGAAAGTGCTGTCCAAAACTAAAAACGCTTCCCCCATCAGACCAGATAACATACCTATCTGTTTAACAAATAGCACCAAAACACCCTGGTGGAAACTCTCCATAATTATTTAACCTGAGCCTGACTATAGGCTCAGTTCTGCAATTATGACATTCAGCACTGGTAAGTCCATAAAAGTGGCCCTACTACTACTCTCTCTGGAAACTACAGGCTAACAGCCTGACAAATCTCATTTATAAGGCTATGGAACATATTATAACAGACTTGATTAACACTGAAATTAAAAATCTTATAGGCTAGATCCACTGGAATTTGGTATTGTAAAAGGTAGATTTGAGAAGGTAACACAAGCTGTTGACAGAAATCACACTTTACACACAGATTATCTTGATCTAATCGATGCATTTACATCATTACTCATTCTATTATAAATAATAAACTAAATGAATTACAATTAGGCCCCTATGTGGTAAAATGGGTAGCAAATTTACTAAAAGACAGCACCCATGTGATGTGTGTGGCACAGGTAGCATCAGGGAACATGAAAGTGACCAGTGGTATCCCACAATGCTTAGTGCTGGGACTGATTTCATTTGGTATTTACTTCTGTGATCTTCAGAATAAAAAAACAAGACATATGGCTAACCAAGTGACGGTAAGATGGAAGTCATTGTCAAATCCTCCATTGGCAAAGATGTCCTCTAGCATTAGAAGCTTACATTTATAAATGCCTGGTGTATTGAAAATGGGCTTAAATTAAATGCTAAAAATGTAACATTGGCTCATTTGATAGGCAAGCCATCCCTAAGCATGCAACATTAACAGTACCCCAATTCAAACTGAAAATATGTTTAGATACCTGAGAGCCTGGGTGGGTAATTCCCTCTTCTTTGACAACCATGTAACAACAGTTGTCAGTAAATTCTATCTGGTGCAGCTGATCACCAAGGGAGTATAATCCAGATAGTATAGTGGTTAAGGTGCTTACTTTAAAGACCCAAGGTGTGGGGTTTGATACTCACATGGGGTAAACAGCTAATGTTAAAATGGTTTACAAAGGCAGTTAGCTGAGTGCTAACCTGTGAACTAGTTAAGGCTTTGTCCAGATTTCTTGGGGTGGGAGGTTGGCATAATGGTTAAGGTATTTACCTTACAGACATAAGGTGCAGGGTTTGATTCTCACATGGGATAATTAGGTAGGCCTAAAATAGCCCCCAAGGGCAGTTAGCCAAGTACTAACCTATAAGTGATTGTTTTACCCTTTGTATGCAGCACTAATCAGACCAAGTATAGAATACATTGCTCAATACAAGCAGCTCAATAAAACCTTTCTGTGGTTTTATATAGCTATATATATATATATATATATATATATATATATATATATATATATATATATATATATACTCAGTGCTAATAATCCAAAAGATAGATACCAGTGTCAACTATGCTGCAATGCATTATGTGTCCTACTGGTACTGCTCACAAGAGGTGTGTACTGTATAGATCTAACACCTATTCTGCATGGTGATTAACAGTTCCATGCAAGTGGCAGTTTCAAGTGTCAATTATCTCACAGTTTACCATGTATCATGCCCAACATTACACATAAGAGGTCATTAATACCTTACAGTTCTCATATATACTGCTCAATCATTCCAGCAGGAAGTAAAATCCTACATGAAATTATTACTTGTCCTTTATGAATGCCAGTATCTCTACACGTATGATACGTGCAGTACAGAAAGTGGCAGATGTAGAACAGTAACGTGTGTTTATTTATTTATTTATCAGGATGCTCCGACTGGACAGTGCCTTTTTCAGTGGAGTTCAGGGCAAAAAACTCCACATTAAGTTCAGCAATATAATATATAATAGGCATGAGCAATGCTATTAAAGGATTCAGGGAACACTGCCATACAGCATGTCACCAACAGCCAACTTTCAAAGCCAGTATGCCTCAAGCCATAGTTGTCAACTCACCACATAGAAAACTTCGGCTGGATGCTGGAGATGATAAAGATAAGATCAGCCATAAACAAAGAAGACAAGAATAGCAAGCATGGCACTGACCCCCCATACACATAGCAGGTATAGTGCTACATCATCTCTCCCTGTCACGTGTTGTGTCAGAGGCAGTAATGTGACCTCCCATACACATAGCAGGCATAGTGCTACATCATCTCTCCCTGTCACGTGTTGTGTCAGAGGCAATAATGTGACCTCCCATACACATAGCAGGCATAGTGCTACATCATCTCTCCCTGTCACGTGTTGTGTCAGAGGCACTAATGTGACCTCCCATACACATAGCAGGCATAGTGCTACATCATCTCTCCCTGTCACGTGTTGTGTCAGAGGCAGTAATGTGACCTCCCATACACATAGCAGGCATAGTGCTACATCATCTCTCCCTGTCACGTGTTGTGTCAGAGGCACTAATGTGACCTCCCATACACATAGCAGGCATAGTGCTACATCATCTCTCCCTGTTACGTGTTGTGTCAGAGGCACTAATGTGACCTCCCATACACATAGCAGGCATAGTGCTACATCATCTCTCCCTGTCACGTGTTGTGTCAGAGGCAATAATGTGTGAAGGGGAAGGTAAATCACTTTCACTTATTTTTCCTTCTTTTTTCCCTCTACATTACAGAGATCATAGTTCAGATTTTAACATACAAGTTTTTCAACAAAAAGGAAATATTGACTGAGGTAGCAATGGTGGCCCTGTTCTTCTGAAACAAAATAGCATATCTTTTTTTTTAAAGATATTGACACTTTGGTTTCTAGTCAATGAATAGTAGCATACAAATGACAGATTAATAAAAAAATATTAAGATAAACCTGACACTCCAAACATGCAAAAAGTTCATTTTTGGTTGCACCTTGGAATGAGACACAGCAACAAGAGGAAAATCTGCAATATGACCAGACATAATCTGTCAATAGATAGAATGATCCTGCTGATCTCTGACGTGTAAGCATGTATCACAGTGATTATACCTTTCATTTTATTTTTATCTGACATTTGTTTACTGAGAAAGTCCGACTTGGAACAAAGCCAATTTTCAGTGGAGGCCCGGGGAGTAATGCTTCAGATGCATGTCTTTGTGACATGGGAGGAAACCAGAGGAGCTGGAGAAAACCCACATGAAGGCAGGGAGGACATGCAGACTGCACAGAAGGCATCCCAGCCAAAAATCGAACTGGAGAACCTCTTGCTGTGAGGCGACATCTCTACCGCTGCACCACTGCACCATCCAATCTGATGTGGAAGAATATGTGTGTGTTAGGGGGGCAGACTGACAGTAGGACAAACAACAGATAGCAGCAGCACTTCAACAAACAGCAAAAAGCAGGAATGTGTAGATATCTGTAACCATTTGAAATGTCAGAACATGAAAATCTGAGTCCTGTAATGTGGAGACTGAATAGCTGAAAATCTGGATATGCATATATTGTGTGTTTGCTACTTCTCCCCTTTTCTTTGAGGTATGACAATCGCAGAGTTTTAAGGAAAAGAGTGATGTTTGTCATTTGCTCTTCTCCGGCATTTTCAATCTTTTTTTGTCAGTGTGTCAGGATTCAGCATTGCCAGTCCTGGCATTTCAATAGGGAGCCACAGAAATCAACAGTGAAGGCAGAAAATACAAAACAAGGCTTGGATAATAAAAAAAGGACAAAATGCAGGATAAGAGCTAGAACAAAGAGAGCAACAGAAGTAAAACAGTACAAATTTAGACGATACAAGCTTTATGAAGCATGTGTAATAGGTAAGGCAGAAAGTTGTAAAATTCATTAAAAAAATAACACACTGAGGCCAAAGTACTGAACTGAGGACAGGAACATGGGACACCCAGACTGAATAAACATAAAGAGAGCCATACAGTTAGCTACAGAAAGGGGTTCAGGGAAAGGTCAAGGTAGAGAGAACGAAGAGGCAAACGTGACACAACAAAGATCTAAGGCAATATTCCATGGAAAAGAGATGGAATTTCATCATTTAAAGAAGCAATAAATGGGTATAGTCAAGAGTATGAAGAACCAAGAAAAATGTCAAAAGAGGTAGTAATGAAGGCAACGGCATATGTAGAAAAATAACTAAATTGGAAATTCAAACAAGAAAACCAGGAAAGATATGGAACTTTAGGTAGAAACAAATTAAAATAAAATAAAAAATGACCAGTATGTCAGGAACTTTAAACTCCAAGCAAAAGAACACTTTATTACACCAAATAAAATAGTTAAGCACTTTCGTCTCACATTTAAGACATCATCAGAACCATGAGTAAAACCTAGTAATGAACTTTTAAAATAAATGAAAAGGACACACCTCCAGGTAGCAACCAATCGAGTATAGAGATTGCTAATATCAGGAAAAGAATTAAAGGAACAGCCAGCCTTAAAAAGCATACAAAACATAAAAAGTATACAGCATGCAGATTAAAAACATAAAGGGAAAATACAAGTGTAGACCTAGTGTCACAATTTGGCTAGCCATTCTTTTAAGGTACAGTAAATGACTTGGAGGAATTTATTGATCAGCTGCAAAACAATACTTCATTTTTGAAATTTACCTACAGTTTAAACAAGGAATGTATTAACTACCTTGATATTAAGATTAGAAAGTGACCTGGTGGGGGACTCATGACACAGATATGCAAAAAAAAAAAAACTATGTTCTACAATACATTGCTTTCTTTCACAAGCTGGCATCCCTTTTATCAAAAGAAGGGTGTTGTAAAAAGCCAATATAATAGAACCTCCCACCTGACCGTCTGATGATTCTATTTGTTGACAACAATTAAATACATTGAGATCAATGTTTTTGGACTGTGGCTATTCGGCTTCCCTTCTTGACAAGATACATGAAGAGGTTTGGGCCGAGATAAATAACACATATGCGCTCATTATCCAGAACTGGCTCCAACAGTTGAACAACAAGGAGGATGATGCACAAAACCAGGCATACTAATGTGGTTCTTCATCGTGCACTTGATGCAAAAGAAATAGAAACAATTTTGTGGAAAAACTGGTTTCTTTTGCAATGTGATGATGAGATCAAATTACAGTTTACAGGATCCCCCTCCTTTATTTACAAAAACAAACCTAATATTAAATGCAGCCTTGAGAAGCCTGCTTGTTCTAACAATGGGTTTGCATCCACGAGGAAATGTGGGCACTGTCATCTGTTCACATACATTGACCCATGCTATAACAGCTTTTGTTGAATAAAATAAGAACAACTAACACCAGTGGTACATATAACTGTTTATCCAAAATGGTTTGTATACCTGGCATCATGCACATTCTGTTCTGCCTTCTACATAGGCCAGACTAAAATGCCTAAAATAACAGGATATACCAACATATTTATAGCATTCGTTGTAAAGATAACAAAAGTGTATTAGCCAGGCATTCCGCTGTCTGTAAGGGGTTTAACAAGTTCCTGTATTTTGTGTTGAAATAGGTGCAAGTAACTGCATTTGTGGGTAACTGGCAAAATAAACTTTTACACCATTAAATATTTTGGCAATCTTGGCCGGAAGCAATCAACATTCCTGGCCTTAATGACAATATTTCTATTTCCAGTGAACTTAAAAGAATGGCTAACAAATGGTGACTTGTTGGTGCTTTAATGTAGTCTACCCTTGTTGTATTTTCCATTTGTGTTTTTAATCTACATGGAAAGAGAACACTCTGTATTCTTTTTATGTTTTGTATGCTTTTTTAAGGCTGTTCCTCTAATTCTTTTCCTGATGTTCGCAATCTTTGCACTGTATTGGTTGCTACCTGGGGTGTGCCCTTTTTATTCATCTTAAAAGTTCAGTACTAGGTTTTCCTCAGTGTTCTGATGATATTTTCAATGTGAGACACTTAACCATGCTGTTTGGGTTATTAACATTGGGAATTAAGAGAAATAAAAAATATTCTATTGTTACTATTGTTACATAAGGGGAATAAAGACATTCAGAAATGTCTGCAGAGATAAGTCTTGAGAAGACAGGCAGTCAGGATGGGGAACTCAAAGAAAGTTTTGCTTTTGTTATAAAAAAATAAAGAAAAACAAAATGAGAAGGGAGATTGTTAATGTGGGAGTGATATACAAGAAAAAAGAAGAAAGAAATGTGACAGTTGCAACAGCCATACAGCAAGAGATGTTTTAGAAAGGAAACTCAAGCAATTAGTAGAAATTAAGATGCAATGCCTCAAAAGCAAACTGCACAAGAATCTAAATGATATATGCACTTTACCAACAGAAAATGATTGTCTTTAACAATGGATTTAGCTTCTGGTGTCAGTCCAAGGGGATACAAAATTTGACAGCCTGGGAGCACACGATTACCATCCCACTCTGCTTTGTCAGGGAGGGAGGACATGATTAACAGACCACTCTGCTTTGTCAGGGATAGTCTGCACTTATCCCCTCTAGGCATCTGGATAATGGCAAAGACCTTTTCCACCCCCACAGTGCCTTTTTAGGCAATGCCAAACTGTTAAACCTCCTGACTTAACTGAACCTATGAAGGAATATCTGGAGTTGGTACTACTCAATGCTAGAAGTCTCAACAAGAAATTTCAATCCCTGCAAGCCCTCCTCTCCCTGGGGAGTGTAGAGATCTATGTAGTAATGGAGACATGATTTAAAACCATGGTGAGTACCCCAGCAATGTAAGGTTATAGCGCCTTTCACACCTTTAAACCAGCTAGTGAACAGGAGAGAACTAAAGGTGAAGGAGTCTTAGTCTAAATTAAAACTAACCTCATATCCAGACTAGTTAAAGGGGAACTCATACATGTGCACCCCATAATAAACAGGGTCTTGTACCATATCCTTGCAACCTATTGGTACCTCTCCATATCCCAGGAAACCCATACTACCTATCTCAATGTACTACAGTCCCTCACTGCTCAACCCAATATGATATTTATGGGGAATCTGGACTACTCCTCTATAGAATGGGAATCCTACACCACTTCTAATACACAAGCCCAGCAATTCTTAAACTTTGCTAATACCAACATCCTGGCATTGCCCACACTGAACCAGAGGCCACTGCCATTCTCCTACCAGGGGTACAAACATCCTTGAGCTTGTACTAACAAACATGGGGTGGGCGATGTTACTCACCCAATGTAATATCTTCACTGAACAGATCTGACCATAAGGCAGTATTATTTAAATAAAAATTAAATCCGGAGAGCCAGAGAAACCAGAAGGGACTGTTCCAAGGCTAAACTCTCTCTGCTAAGTGACATTTTGGCTAAATCCCAAGCACCTCCAAACCCAGTAAACACCATAGCATATGCTGAGCTATTTACAAAATCTATGTACAGGCATGTTGATAGCTGTATAAAGTGAGTTGTGCCTACTCATATTAAGAATAAGACAAACTTAAAAGACAAGCCACCCTAGTGGAATCACAATATCAGTTGGTTATACATCAAAAGAAACAAAATCTTGGCCAAGCATAGGAGGAACAAAGCCATACATACTAAAAGCCCTCTGACAAATCTAAACAGACAGCTAAGAGGGTTGATTAATACTTCAAATGCTAAATTTGAAAAAAAAAATAGCTTCTCAGGCAAAGACAATTGCAAAGTTTTTTACATTTATGTCCATAACCTTATAGGAAATACACAACACTACTCAGAACGTCTTGTAAATGACATCACCCACATTGAATCAGAGGCCATTGCCAACCTTTTAACTGACAGGTTCAGCTCGACCCCCTCCCCAACTCCCCCTGATAGACCAAAGGAAATACCACAAACCACAACCCTCCCAACAATTACAAGTAAACAGGTCATCAATGGACTTTCCAAGGACAAAAACACTGCATCAGTGGGCCCCAATAACATTCTAGGATGATTATTAAACAACTTAAAAAAATGACCTCTGCGATCCACTTCAATCAGTTTTCAACTAGAGCCTACAGTCAGGTTTTATGCCCGAGGATGGCTATGGTCATTCCCCTGCACAAATGAGGTCCAGACACTGATCTGGGTAACTTCAGGCCCGGAAGTCTTGCCAGCCGAATATATAAGGCCATGGAAAGAATCATCATGGACATGATAAACGAGGACATAGGAAACCTGTAAATGCTGGAGCCATCACATTTCATCTTTGTTAAAGAAAGATCATGCCTATTAAATCTGGTGGACTTATTTGGGAGGGTCACCAAAACATTGGATGAAGGTAAGAATTTGCACACAGCTTACCTCAACCTGGCCAAGGCTTCTGATACAATACCCTACTCACATATTATAGACAAGCTCACTAATTTAGGTATAATCCATTTTATCACTCACTGGACAGCCAACTGGGTCATTGATCAGACCCAGTAGGTCAAAATAGGTGAGGACACCTCCACCAAGAGGCCAGTCACTAGCAGAGTCACCCAGGGCTTGAAACTGGGGCTGCACCTATCTGCCATCTATTTCCCTGAAATGGAAGTAAATGCTGAAGGTTTATGGTTGACTATGTTTGCAGATGATTGCAAGCTGGAGGTTATGATTGACTCCCCTGCAGACACTAGCATTCTCCAAAAAGATCTATCTCTGACTAAGAAATGGTGTCAAAGAATGATCTTAAACTCAATGCTAATAAATGCATAATTGTACCCTTTGGAAAGTCAACCATCTCAGCTAATTACCATGTAGATAATATACCTATAAGAGTTGACCCAGTGGTTAGGAATCTGGGTAGGCACATAGACAGTATCCTAACCTTCGACCACCACAGGGCCAAAGTGTTGAGGAAATCCTTTTATGCTGAGCAACTTATAAGTAAGGGCATGGCATCTAGGTCTAAAGAGGTCGTTATCCCATTGTACTCTGCCCTTATCAGACCAATCATCCAGTACAATGCTCCCTTCTGTATGTATGTGACCATGCATATGTGTTAACTAGACTGACTTCAGAGGTTCTTTACAAAAATAATGCAAGGCATGACAAACTTGCCTTATGCAGAGCACCTTAAAGCCCTCTCCTCTGCTCAGTCTCCTATAGATTTCTGAGGGGTGATCTATTTTTGGCTTGCAAGACATCCATAAACCCCACAATTATGAATCTCCTAACATATTCATAAGTAAAAGAATACCAAAAATACAGTGTCTAGGGACCTGCATTTTGTCTGTGACTTAAACAGAGCATGCTGGAGAAACAGATATGTGTTCCAGAGACTGTCCCTACTATAGAACAGTCTTCGTATCTATACTGAGTTCATCCATTATCCCAAAATAGTGTAGTGGAACAGCTCGAGATGAACAGGGCAATCCTCAGTTTAATGAGAGACTTTAATGTAAAACCTGCTACAAAATGAAAAATATTAAAAGTTGTTTAATGCCATTAGTGCCACATACATTAATAAATAGCATTTTCATCTTGCAACAACAGACTTCATCAGAACTAGTACCACAGCTGATAGTCCCATTTAAATAAGCCCCTTAGTTAACAAGCTTGAATTAAGTAATGGGAGCCATATTAAAACATATTCCTCCAATGTTACAAAAAATAAGAAAACAAAGCAGAAAACTATGATCTTAAAATTGCCCATCCCATTTAAATATTAAAATTGTATGAAAACTTATGACTAAGTGCTAAAAATTAAAAACGTCAAGAACAATAAAACCTTAAAAAACACAGTATTTGACATACTGTGTAAATAAAAAAAACAATAATTATAAAGTATTTCCTTAGAACTAGTCATAGAAAACTGACAGATATCTAAAGGGACATAGCAATAAATAGTAAAATAATGGACATTATCACTTGTTGGTACACATGGCAAATTAATAGGGTCTGTTGACCATAAAACCTCAAAAAAAAAAAAAACAGAACTGAGACAGATTCCTAGAGCAAGTGACTCTTGTGCCATTTGATTTGTGGATGTGCAGCATGTCAATCAGAGCAGAGTCAGAGACTGCCTTGTAGGCCAGGTACAAGTCACCTCTCAGCAGGCTGTATGACCCAGAATACAGTAACAGGGCTTTCAGTCTATCCACGTAAGTCATGGTTGGTGGCCCTGTATTTTCTTGGTGAGAAAACTATGTGGTCTCTCCAGCTGCTGCAGGTGTCTGGTGAGGTACATGCAGAAGTGAGCATTGTACTCTATTAATGGTTTGATGAGGGTCAAGTACAGTGGAGTTATAACATCCTTAGACCTGGATGCCATACCCTTACTTACGAAATGCACACTGCAGAACGCTTTCATTACCACTGCGTAAACTTGGATGTTAAAGTTCAGATTGCCATCTACCCGTGTTCCCAGATTTTGCACCAATGGTTTTTTAACTTAGGGGGTTGCTGTCAATATTTTAATTAGTAGGGAATTCCACTTTGTGAAAGGGGATGATAATTCCCTTTTTTCATTTAGTTTTAGACCATGGCTTTGGCATCAGTTATTTGTCTGTGTTAGGCCCTCCTGTAATATATTAACATTGTTGAGGGACTCATTGATTGCAAACAATTTGCAATCATCAATAAACTTGGTACACCTGAGGCCATGTACTTTAGCCTGGACTTCCAAGAAATAAATTCAGAACAGTAAAGGGCCCAGCACAGATCCTTGTGGTATGCCACTGGTGAGAGGCCTACTGGTAGAGGTGTAGTCACCAACTTTGACACCATGTGTCCTGTCAGTGAACCAGTTGGCAACCCACCTAGTAACATAAGGGTTAATCCCCAGCTGGGAGAGTTTCTCAATCATACCTGAGTGGGGGATTATGTCAAAAGTCTAGGCTAGGTCAAGATAGGTAGTATGCACTGTCTTACCTTCATTCAGGGCTTTGGTGACTTTCTCGAAGTCTACTAGGTTTAATAAGCATGTGCTACCCTTAATAAAGCCAAATTGGGTTGGGTCTAGAGTTCGAAGGTCACCTATGTCTTTGTTGATAAGGTCCATGATGATTCTTTCCATGGTTTGCAGATGAGGCTGGTTAGACTTATGAGTCTATAGTTTCCAGGGTGATTTGATGCCCCCCCCCTTTGTGAAAGAGGATTACTGTTGCTGTACTCCACTTTTCTGGAACAAAGCCAGTTCACAGGCTATGGTTAAAGAGAACTCCAAGTGGGTCCACTAGGTCCTGTTTTAGATTGCTTAATAAGCAATCTGGGATGTTATCTGGTTCCACTGGGGCTGTGTTTTTGGCCTTGGAGAGTGCAGATATGACCTGATGTCTAGAGATACTAGGCAGAGGACTAGTGTTAGGTATGCTTTTAGGTATGGCGGGTGGGGATGGGGAGGGGTGATGTTTGTGCCAAATCTGCCAGCTAGCAGGTTAGCAATTTCCTCTGGCGTAGCATGAGTGATACCATCTACTACCAGTTTGGCACATAGCTGTGCATTCCCTTTAAGATTTTGGACATAGTTAAAAATGCCTTATGATTATCCTTAGCTAGGGATGCTATTTTACCTTTGTAAGAAGCTTTAGAGGACTTTACAAGATTTATGATTTGCATGTTCAAGCTGTGGAGAGAATTCTTTGACTGCTGAGTCAGTTCTCTCTTGTTCTTAGATATAGGTTTCTTCCTTTTGTTATATAATCTGGTTATACTTCAGGTCCATCAGGGTGGCTTGTTTTTTAGGGAGGGCCTGGTTTTAATCCAGTCATGTACAGCTGAGTCTATATAGTTGATTCAGTGTTTGTGCAGGGCATTTGTTTACACCTCTACATAGGTGTCATTTTTGTCTGTGAGTGCAAGAGTATAAAACGTTTTTTACCATCACTTAGTAAGCTGTAGTTTAGTTTAGAAAAGTTTTTTTAGTTTTTTTGCTCCTGTGGTGGTGACATGTTCAATAGTTACTTCGAACGAGAATGATTTATGGTCAGACCTTACCAGTGAGGGCAAAACCCACTGGGGAGTGCAGTGACCCCTCATGTTGGTGAGTACTATGTCTAGGACATTTGAGCCCCTTGTTGGGGTGCAGGCTATCTGTCCCAGAGCATTTGTATCGACAAAGTCCAGGAACCTTTGGGCAGGCATGTTCATGCTCATGTATATCACCCAGTCAATGGAAGGATAGTTGTAACCTCCCATGACTAAGGTGTTGGGCTGTATGGTGGGTGACTCCAGTAAGTCCAGGTAGGTGATGTGCTTTTCTTGGTTCATGGTGGGGGATCTATAGCTAGCAATGATGTGGTAGAGTATTTTGCCTATAGTTAATTGGACATGGAGTACTTCATGAAAGTATCACTGTTTGGCTAGTCTCAAAGTGTACTTGTCCTTATAAATGCTCTGTTTATTGTCAACCAGGTGAACAAACACACACACACACACACACACACACACACACACACACACACACACACACACACACACATACACACCCCAGTTGATTTCAGTAAGAACAGAACCCCTAAGTACACTGACTAGCGCCCTCAGTATTTAACACAAGTTCCACAGCACAAGTCTGAGTTGGAGAGTGTTGGGCAACAGTTTATAAAAGATGACATCAGCAGTGTTTGGTGAGGAAAAGATGGTAATAGTAGTGTCCCACATGCTGGTGTAAAATGCTGTTTGTAATGTCTACCAAGTGAACAACAACAACACACACACACACACACACACACACACACACACACACACACACACACACACACACACACACACACACACACACACACCAGTTGACTGCAGTGAGAGCAGAACCCATACCTACGTACACAGGCTAGAGAATTCAATACTTAATGCAAGCACCACAGCTCAAGTCTGACTTTTACAAGGCTCTGCAGGACAGTTTATAGTAGATGACATCATCATTGAATGTTTGCTAGAAGATATTGGGAGACCTGAATGAAATGAATGTGTCAACATGTACAACTGTCAAAATATTGTTAATCCATGGGATTGTAGTGATGACTGCAGAATACACAGTTATGTTCATCTGACTAAACAGACACAAACACACACACACACACACACACACACACACACACACACACACACACACACACACACACACACCAGTTGATCTCAGTGAGAGCAGGACCCCTACCTATCTAAGTATACAGACTAGAGAACTCAGTACTTAACACAAATGCTATGGCACAGGTCTGACTTTTACAAGGCTGCAGGACAATTTATATTTGATAATATCATTATTGCATGTTTGAGAGAAGATGTTGGAAGGCCTGTCTGAAATGGATAACTAGCCATGTTCAACTGTCAAGATATTAAATATCTACATGCTACCAGATTGATGAGTGTGCAAATTGTATCATTTGCTGTTGTGTTTCCGATGTGTGGATATACCTTAAAAAGACAGCTTTGCAAACTATATGCAAACAGCTGTCCAAATCACTACAATTATTGGAAATGTGAATGTGTATTGTCAGTATAAAGATGTGCATGGTATATAAGAAAGCATTTTTCATTTATTTCTGTAGTGTAGTTGACATATTTGTGAACAAGTACTGGGAGATCAACTTTCAAGTGCATGGGTGCAGGTAACAGATGGCTATAGTGTAAATATTTGTTCTTTCCTGAAAAAGTGCCATGTTCAACTGTCTTCATTGTGTTTTTACATGTACCTTCATGAAATGAAGACTAAATGGATAGTAAACATAACACATGTTATTGTGCACTTTCCATAGAGCATCATCAAGCAGCTGGTTTGTGCTATCAATGGCAAAGTGTTTGCACATGTGAGATACATATTTATACTTTTTATGGCATAGTTAAGTGATGATCAAATTTGGGCCTCTGCTTCACTGATAAAATTGCGGATAGTACTGAGTGTAATAAACACACATGTAGGACTCTGTGGCAGCAGGTGTAAATGCATCAACAGTTTTTTTTATTCCATATGATACAGAGTTCTAATCCAGGTTTATCTAATAGTTTTAAATATGTATTTATAATACAATGACATAATTCTTTATTCGACATTCATTGTGTGTTACCTTAGTGCAGAGTGTTTAAGAAGCATTGCAGCATTGAGCAGTGGCGGCTGGTGACTTCAAATCACAGGGGGGCTGCAGGAGACAGCTGAATGGGTGGGGTCAAGGGGAGGGGGTGTGGTCAACCAGAAAGGGGAGGAGCTATGCACTAAACCACAAAAAACTAACTTTAATTAAATACGCTGCCCTGGGTGGCAAACCATCATTATGAAAGTCCAATCAAGACAAAAATAAGTGTAGAAGAATAAAAATATTTCAATGCATTGGCTGCATGACAGCTTACTTAATATCTAGATGGAAACAAAAGGTTGTGAGGCATGAAAAAATAAATTACTTTTTAAATACATTACTGGAATGCCAGTCAAAATCAAGTATAAGAAAACCAGAAGCACTCAACTCAAACCACTTCTCCTTGCACTGCAGTCCTAATTATAATATATTCAGCTTTATTAAAGTACCAAGTAACATGCTGAAAGTAGATATCTATGTGATGCCCCCACTTGTAAAAATGTTTCTTATCCAAAAAAGACCTGCTGCCTGACAACTTGTTTCATGGGGAAAACATGATAAAAGTAAAAAATGAAAAGCAAACAAGAAGCAAGCTCAAGATACATTGCTTAAAGGATTACTGTACAGGTTATGGACCACACATGATTGGCATTCTGTTTAGTTTACGGGTAAAGTCTGTAGAGATGACTGGAAGTCTCCAACAAGTATAAGGAGCTTATTAAAATAATGGAATCCTGTCCTTTAATACCCAAGGCTTATACATTATCTAGTCAAGTATTCTCTGCATGGCAACAACAGAAAGGCTTTCAATGTTGGCAATTCTTTAACAGTATGCTTATTAAAGCTTACTTGCATCTTACGATCTCAGACAAGCTTACCTTATGGTCATTAAAGCATTGCTACTTAAAAACACAGAGCAACAGGCACTTTGTAATAAGCATAAATCAACAGTACAAAAATATGACAGAAACCAGACCATTCTGCAAAATCAAGGACAGATGAAAAGCCACTGTAGTACTTATGCAGTGTGTCCTCCCCATCCAAGGTAGATACAACTACTCCTTGCCTTGCTTGGACACATCCAGAGTCACTACATGGGGAGTGGGGTGCAACAAGCATGTCACAATTTGAAATCTCTCTGGCTGACTGTGATGGCCCTGACACATTTGTCATACCTCTCAACCTCAAGAGCAAGAAATCTGGACAAAGCCATACACAGAAGTGGGACAAAGGCCCAACAATAAGGACAATTTTAAATATTGCTCTAATAAACTTAGAAAGATAATAGAATAGGTCTTGCATTAGTATGAATTTTCTGAAGGGTATAAAATCTGAAACTCAAATGTCTGTCATTTTCTAACTTCAGTCTTTATTGATGTCACTAATTTGCCAAAAACACAATTTTATGAAAAATGGACAAAACGTGATGCAAAAATATAAAATAGACACACAATACAGCTGCTACCTGTCAAAGAAGGGCACTTTAATATTAGTACTGCTACCTTGAGCAGCTGACAAAATATAAAAGAATCTACATGCATTTCAAGTAATCTATAACTTTGATTATTACAGTTATTTCTTAATTGTAAACCCTCCATGTTTTCTTCCAAAATTGCTATTTTATGGAGGGATTATAAGGGGAAGAGCAACATTTTGAGCCAAAAATTGGGGACAGTTGAGAGGTTGGCTATGCCTAATTCTATAAAGCAATTTATTTGCATGTACCTCTCAACCTGTTAATGCAGTAAATCTGAACAAGGCCAAATATATTGGGGGCACATATAAACAGTACTAAAATTGCTCTTGTATAAATTGAGACAGTTGATAGAACAGCTCTTACTTTAACATGCATTTTTCTGAAGGTTATGAAGTCTGAAACTTAGAGTGACTTCTGGCAAATCATTTAGGAATTAAAACTACAAATTTTATGAACAACAAACCAGAAATAAGAAGCAAAAATCTATTCATTCTTTGAAAATCTGGACAGTTGGGAGGTATAGTTCAGCTGGGCCTGTCTGAGTTTGCTGCCCCCCCCCCCTGACAAAATAATGGTTGAATGGAGCCTCTGCAGCCATTCCAATGAACCATTATACTTGGCTATTTCACTCCATTTACCATAAACACTAATGTCCATACTGCTTTACTTCTATGATGAGTTGGACTTCATTTGAAAGTTTTATTTTGTATTTTACAGCACACACACTAAGTCATCTGTTAAACAAAGCAATGCAGTCTCACAATGAAAACTTAGCATTAAAACTTCTCTGCCCTTGAAACTCACATTCATTGAAACAGCATTGAAACCCACATTCAAAAAAATACATTTTGCCAGTGGCAGATAAAGATTAATTTTGGGCTGTTTTCGAATCATAGGCTCCTTGCATATGAAACATACATGTGCTCTTTGATACACCTTCCTCATTGTACTAAAATTATATTCCTTGTACAATACAGTACACTTGTTACAGGGTGTTTTAAATTTGTTTTGAACATTTTTTCCAGTAAGCAATGAAACAAACCATATGCACCCATAATGGCAAAACTGCCCAGTTGAGAACATTTATCATAAAAAGTCTACTCAGACTTCCACAGTCCACCATTATTAGTAAATATACACAATTCTACAGTCCACCATTACTAGTAAATATGCACAATTCCACAGTCCACCATTATCAGTAAATATGCACAATTCCACAGTCCACCATTATCAGTAAATATGCACAATTCTACAGTCCACCTTTATCAGTAAATATGCACAATTCTACAGTCCATTATCAGTAAATATGCACAATCTCTGAAGTCAGTCATCTAAATAATTCCACATTAAAGAAATCTGTAACTAATGAAGCGGTTGCTGCTAGCAATCACCTTTATATTTCATGGTTTCATCGAAAAATAAAGTGTCTGTTGCCCCTCAGGAATAAATTGCCTATATTACATTAAAAAAATGATAAGCTAGTAATAATATTGCAAGAGGAAATGGATGGCAAACTGATAACGAACTCATAGTTAGTATCTTCACCAAGGAGAACATTCTCAGTACGGCAGCATCTACCCCTTGTGGGAGTAGAACCCACAACCTTCTGCATCAAAAGCAAGTACACAGCCTGTTGTGCTATAGTATTAACTTGGCAAAGCACTAAACGTCTATTCCCATGCAGCTCTCAGTTCCTTGTAAAATCTACTCAATACTCAACTGCATCTCAACTTCGCAGCTCAAGAAAACTGGAAAAAGCCAAAATGTATTGGGGGTCAAAAGCCCAAAAACAGGGACACATTAAACATTGCTTGTATAATCTTGGAAAGTTGCTAGAATAAAATGTTGTGTTGCCACCATATATTTTACTGCCAAGGTCCCTGAGCAAAAAACAGTCAGAGTAACATACCACTACGCCACATCAGCTGCTTTGTAAAAGAGAGGAAGACTGAAACTTAAATGGCTATCATTTAGTGAATTCAGTTCTCACCATAGCTGTCAACCTCTTAGTACAAAACACCTGGGCAAACCCAGTAATGAGGGAATACAGCCCTCAAACTTATTCAGTGAATTCAGTTCTTACCATAGCTGTCAACCTTAGCACAAAAACCTGGACGAAGCCAATAATGGGGGAATACAGTCCCAAAAATAGGGACAAATTTAAAATATTCATCTTATAAACTTCGAAAATTGCAAAAAAAAAAGGTTGTGCTACTATGTATTCTGAAGAACATGAAGTTGGAAATTCAAATGCCGGTCAATTTTACTGCGGACAGAACAAAAACAATTTTCAGCAGAGACGCAGGGATTAAAACTGCAGACACATCTTTGTAAAATGGCAGGGAACCAGAGCAAATCCACACAAACACAGGCAGGAGATGCAGACTCCACACAGAAGCTACCCCAACCAAGAATCAAACCAGAAAACCTATAGCTGTGAGGCAACAATACTACCACCGCACCATCAGTTATGCAAGGAATTAAACATTCAGAAACCTGAAGTCTGAAATTCAAATGCCTGTCAATTTTACTGCGGACAGAACAAAAACAATTTTCAGCAGAGACGCAGGGATTAATACTGCAGACATGTCTTTGTAAAATGGCAGGGCACCAGAGCAAATCCACACAAATACAGGGAGGAGATGCAGACAGAAGCCACCCCAACCAAGAATCAAACCAGAAAACCTATAGCTGTGAGGCAACAACACTATCACTGCACCATCAATTATGCAAGGAATTAAACATTCAGAAACCTGAAGTCTGAAATTCAAATGCCTGTCAATTTTACTGCGGACAGAACAAAAACAATTTTCAGCAGAGACGCAGGGATTAAAACTGCAGACACATCTTTGTAAAATGGCAGGGCACCAGAGAAAATCCACACAAATACAGGGAGGAGATGCAGACAGAAGCCACCCCAACCAAGAATCAAACCAGAAAACCTATAGCTGTGAGGCAACAATACTATCACTGCACCATCAATTATGCAAGGAATTAAACATTCAGAAACCTGAAGTCTGAAATTCAAATGCCTGTCAATTTTACTGCGGACAGAACAAAAACAATTTTCAGCAGAGACGCAGAGATTAAAACTGCAGACACATCTTTGTAAAATGGCAGGGCACCAGAGCAAATCCACACAAACACAGGCAGGAGATGCAGACTCCACACAGAAGCCACCCCAACCAAGAATCAAACCAGAAAACCTATAGCTGTGAGGCAACAATACTACCACCGCACCATCAATTATGCAAGGGATTAAACATTCAGAAACCTGAAGTCTGAAATTCAAATGCCTGTCAATTTTACTGCGGACAGAACAAAACCAATTTTCAGCAGGGATTAAAACTGCAGACACGTCTTTGTAAAATGGCAGGGCACCAGAGCAAATCCACACAAACACATGGAGGAGATGCAGACTCCACAGAGAAGCCACCCCAACCAAGAATCAAACCAGAAAACCTATAGCTGTGAAGCAACAATACTACCACTGCACCATCAAATATGCAAGGAATTAAACATTCAGAAACCCTTAAGTCTGAAATTCAAATGCCTGTCAATTTTAACATTTTTTAATCAGGACAGTCTGACTTGGAACAAATAAACAATTTTCAGCAGAGGCCCAGGAAGAAATAATGCAGACATGTCTTTGTAGCATGGGAGGACACAAAAGCAACCCCACACAAACACAGGGAGAAGATACAGACCCCACAAAGAAGGAACCCCAGCCAAGAATCAAACCCAAAAACCTGCAGTTGTGAGGCAACAATGCTACTACTACACCATCAAATATCAAGCATTGCAACATTTACAAACCACAGATATTATGAGGAACAGATCAGATCGAATATGAGGCAAAAATCTGAAATTTTTTTACAAATGGTGGTGGGTAGGGAACTCAAGTCTTTAACACCTGCATACAGGGTACAGGGTTCAAGCCTGAGGTATTCCCTACCACACCACCATAAGCACCTGGGGCATTTTCACACACACATACACACACACACACACACACAAGTAAAACATAAGCACCATACACAAACTCCAGTAAAACATAAGCACCATACACAAACTCCAGTAAAACATAAGCACCATACACAAACTCCAGTAAAACATAAGCACCATACACAAACTCCAGTAAAACATAAGCACCATACACAAACTCCAGTACAACATAAGCACCATACACAAACTCCAGTAAGGTAAAACGCACCATACACACAAATAAACATTGTAAATTAAAGGTAAAAAGCACCATACACACAAATAAACATTGTAAAAGCACCTTACCTGAATATATCCAGCTAACGTACATCCTTCCCGCGCAATACTGAAAGACCCGCGAGATCCTAATGCTCCTGCCCGACGAGATCCTAATGCTCCTTCCCGACGAGATCCCTAATGCTCCGTCCCGAGTCCTGCTGCTGCTCTTGCAGTCCGGACGCGACCCATAATCCTGGCGAGTCTGTGCACTTTAAAAGTGCACAGACGTCTCCTTGTGTCCCCCTATGGGGACTGCCGGACTGCCTTGAGCATGCGCATAGACCCGACAGTAGTCGGGACTACTGCGCATGCGCGAAGTCCGCGAATTTCAAAAAAATAAATTTTTTTTATTTTTCATCATTTTTCTTTCTATTTTTTATTTTGAGGGGGCTGCAGTCCGGCAGCCCAATGCCACGAGCCGCCCCTGGCATTGAGGTGGCATTCACCATCGCTTGGCATTGCTGTACAATGCCAAACTCACAGAAAACAGAAAGTGAAGGACTTTATTGTTTTTTTTTTTCACTTATGTGTGTAGTGTGTGATTCTATTTTTTGCCCAGATTAAAGGTGTTAAAATGGGGTAGATAGGAAAGTGGTGAAATGGGGGGGGGCAAGCAGAAGAAAGAACAAAGGCAAAGCAATATAGGAATGTGCAGAAGGGGGTAGGAAAGAACCATAGTTATCCACTTCTTCAACAGTGTAAAATGAAAATATGTACAGAATATTAGCTGCATTTGGACTTTCACCTCAACAAAGAGGGGTGACAAAAGTGTGATCATGTTGTATAGCAAATCGGACCAAATTAAGTGTGTCAAGAAGACCTGTTTGCAAAGTGAAGAGTTATGTATGGAACATTTTTTTTTTTTTTTGGGACAGGTGCCCATTTGTTTTTTTACTTCAGAGGAATGTTGGGTAAGGGACATAGGCATTTCTGGGTCAGGAAAGTAGGGTAGGTGAGGAAGTAGATGCAAACAAACAGAACAAACAAGACAGGACACAGGGACCATGAGGAACATGAAAGGTTGAGGGACACCATGATTCTGGTTAGGGTGAGGACAACAGATGCCCACAGCTGTGAAACAGGGGAACAGTGTGAATCTAGTCCTCATTCACAGGACTGTCATTACTGTCCCCTTACTTTGCTGACTGTTGGAGTGCTTCTCGTCTTCTCCTATGGACTATAAGTGAGAGCAACCTCTCCATCCTCCAAAGGCAAGCACCAGTGGTCCTTTGCACAACCCTATGCACCAACCCTGGCATCTCCTGGTGGGTGATAAAATCCCCACCTCTGTCACTACTCCCAGAGGGGACCACAGCATCAACTGCCAGGGTAGTGCTACCTGATGTAGAGGGTCCAGGTAGTGCAAGGGCAACAGAAGGCATACTGCCATGTTTGGTCCCAGATGTGCACAGTGTTGTTGCAGGAGCTGGTGGAGTGGGGGCAGGCTAAGCCATGGGTATTGGTCTACATCTATGTGCTATATAGCATTTTGTGATATGTCAGAGATGGATGACATGGAAATGTTTTGACAATACATAGAAAAACAAAAGAGATATAAGGGTTGGGGCAAGAGAAAAAAATATAATTGTTAACATCCTATGTGGCATACAATGAATTAGCACAATAATAAAGTATTATATTTCTACTTTTACATTTAAGTATTCTTCTTAACAACTATAAACTATAAGTAAGAATTTCTCAAAGTAATTCTTGCAATGTGCATATATTGCATATATGCTTGGTCAGATTATACAGATTAAGTTAACAGCAGGGCATATATGCCACTTGTGTTGAAATTAAATTATGTAAAGTAGTTTAAAGGATTTTACTATATATTTGTTACTTATGGTATTTGAACCCATGACATCTGACTACAGTATTAGACTTGACTGCTACAGATGGCTTGTGCTACAGACTGAAGCATGCATGCTTGCTCTTACAGTTATGATATGCATACTTACTTTGCTAAAACTGTATAGAAGAGCAGTACTTTAGCTAAAATAACAGTTCTGTTCTGCTGCATACATTACCCTGGTTTCCCTCAGCCTCTATATATGCTCTGCATGGGCATCTCTACTCACCATAATCTTTTGGTTGATTGTGGAATAAAAAGAAGAGAAGAAGGGAACAGCATTTAGCATAGCAGTCTTGCATATATGCAGCTGCCTATCTAGTTTTAATTATTTGTATCTATATACTTACACAATTGTGAGATGTCAGCAATCCTAAACTTATCCAGCCACTGGTTGAGTGTATCCTGCTTGCACCTTTTAAGGTCATTATAGTGGTGCCTACACTGTTCTGCATGGAGATGGCCTTGGCCAGTCTATTCCATGCCTCAGACTTGTACTGGATAGTCCCACTGCAAGAGCCTTTGGCTGTGGCACTTTACAAGTAGTCCACTGAAGATTCTGGACTCCTCAATAACCCACCTCTGTGTCCTGAATTAGGCAACTTTCCTTTTACCACCAGACATGTCTAACCATGGAAAACAGCGGTAGTTAAGAATAATTTCCCTTCAATGTGTGTCATCACGTTTACTGGTAGGTAGTACACAAACTCAATCAGCAATGCCAGTCATATTTGTGTGACAGTAAGCAGAGAAGAACAGTGCCCAACAGAGAGGAAAGCAGTTTTTGAAACTGGAAGGTTAATGTGACACTTGGCATTAATTTGAGGGTTGTTTGCTGCTGTAACTGTTAGTGATTTAACTTTGCAGACATGTACTGGGAATATAAATTTTATAACCTGACACATTTTTTTGTGTGGCTTTACACACTGATAAAATAATTTTTTACAGTGTTGGATTCAAACCAATGCATAAGAGACAAAACATTTTCTTTCACAGCAGTGATTTTTCATCCTTGCCACAGAAGAAGTGCTTCTGAGACATACACATGAATTAGATATAAATACACATGACAAAATGAGGAGTTAACCATGTATGTGTGTTACCTGACAAGGTCCTGGTTTATACATTCATATGTGTATGAGTATTATTGCAGTTTAAAAGCCATCGAAGGCCAGAGAACACAACCATAATTACAGAAACATAATAGTCAGTGCACCCTCAGTCATACAAATAATTCATAGAGCTCCACTACTGTACATACTTATTGTTATTTATAATTATGTTAACATTTTTATATGTTTAATAAAACTGAGTGCACAACACTTAATAAAATTGGGAGTGTGTAATAATTTTTTTTCTTGTGAATTTTAATATAAAATAAAATAGAACAACATTAAAAATATTTGAAACTTGCTGTATTAGAACCAAAGATCATCTGTATTGCAGCCCTACACTTACACCTGCTGCCATAGAATATTCTCATATTCATAATTAACTTCTGTGTTAACCACTGTCGTGCAATGCCACTTACTATGTTTGTGCTGTGCCCAACATACTTGATAAAATGTAGCCATTCTGAAATTCTTTACAGTGTGCACCCTGTCTGCAGGTGTTCTAGACCTGCAGGTGCTGGGGAAGGTTGCTAACAGCTGCTCAACACAGCTTCATGGGTTTGAGCAATGTAAAGCAAAAGATACAACAATGTATCCTTTTTGAAACTGAAAATGTGTGCACCCTGTCTGCAGGTGCTCTGTCTGCTTCATGTGTGGGCCATTAGTCCAGGTTTGCATGAAGGTAAGCAATGCACAAACATGAGAAGCAATGCTAACCTTTTTTTATTCATGTGAGTTTCTTAGTTTTGATCCTTAAAAGACAAATGTGGAACTTGATATACTATGTGGATCACCATGTTTAGCAGATGTTCTACACACACACACACACACACACACACACACACACACACACACACACACACACACACACACACGTGATTCACAAGTGTAGTTTGTGTATTGGTTATCACAGAAGTGCATTACATGATATTTATTGTATTTATCTTTTTCCTGTGTTTGTGCTAAGTTGTGCACCACACAAATACTGGTATTAAAACAAATTAAAAAAATACATTAAATATTTTTACACATGTCTGGATATGAACTCTCACACCAGTGAACCTACAACACATAGTAAGGCTGTCCTATCCATCTTTACCACAGAAAAAGCTTTGCAGCAGGAATGAAAATCATTGTGCATACAAGCAAATCTAAAATCACCCACACTATTAACAAGACATATGGCACTCATACACTTCTGAGTTGTTTGTACATGTGTTAATTTTGGGTTCCCTTCACATGATCGACTTTTCACAAAGTCGAAATTCATATAGCCGAGACCATATGATCAACTTTTAAAAAGCCGACCATGGGGAACCCCTATTTCCGTACAGTGTGGAATGGGAAAATTTCCCTCTTCCGCACTGTAGTGCAATCTCGGAGTTGGTATATTTAAGTTATGGGGGGTGTGGGGGGTGCAGGGGGGCTTGGCCCCCTGCTAACAGTTTTAAGGTAAGTGTTTGTTGTGTTTTTTTGTGTTTATTTTACAAGGTAGGCTTTCCAAAAGTCAATCATATGGTCTAGGCCATATGAAAGTCGACTTTGTGAAAAGTCGACCATGTAAAGTAGACCTGTTAATTTCAGATGAAGTGAAATGAGTGATCATACAGCCTTTTATGACTATTGTTTGCAAAAATGCAGCTCTGTCTTATCTTTGTATGGTGTTCATTCTTCTCTTCACTGATCAGTAATCTGAGACATGCAGTCTGTAAGGCATTTTGTTTTAGTTCCCTTAAAATATATGAGAACATTAAATGGTAATACTATGCAGTTGATAAGAAATGCAAGGGAGTTTAGATATTACTGAACAGAAAATGTGAAATGCGTGCTGCTTACTTACATTTAAAACCTTAATACAATTACTTCTGCACTTTTAAGGGTAACCTGGCTGACACACCCACTGGAGGCAGGGGAGTCTAAATTGCTGTTGTGTTTTCCTTCTCCCTACCAGTAATCATTCACAGTTGCAATCCATTAGCAACAAACACTGAGTGCCTGCCTTTTGTTTACATATGTTACACAGAGCCAAGAATTTGGGATTCAGCAGTTCTAATGAGTTCACATCTTATTTGCATATTCACCATGCTCACAGGCCTGAATCTACACTATAAAAATGGAACTATGTAGCTAGGGAACCTGAAGGTAAGGAAAGTTGTGTATGTGGATAACACAGAAGAACATTGGTATTACTTTGGATTTATCTGTACAGAACACTACAGTTCTTGATAAGGCATGATTGAATTTTGAAATTATATACTGGATTTCCTCACATGTAACTAGGAAAAATATTTATATATCATATATATATATATATATATATATATATATATATATATATATATATATATATACATATATATACATATACATACACACACACACATGTATATATATATATATATATATATATATATATATATATATATATATACGTACATATGGGTCTACTTTACACGATAGAACTTTTAAATGTTCGTATTTCATATGGCAGAGACCATAAGATCAAACATTCAAAGGTTTGAACATGGTACAAAAATAAAATAAAAAAAAAGGGACTAAACATTTCTAGCAAGGGGGCAAGCCCCCCTGCACCCCCACCCACCCTGCTATTTAAATATACCAACTCCAAGATCACATTACATTGCAGAAAAAGGACATCTTCCCATTCCGTGCTGTATGGAGATCTCCATTCAGACCATTCAAACTTTTAAAAGTTTGATCATATGGTTTTGGCCATATGAAATTCGAGCTTTTAAAAGTTTGATCATTTGAAGGGGAACCATATATATATATATATATATATATATATATATATATATATATATATATATATATATATATATATATATATATATATATATATATACACACACACACACACACACACACACACATATACATTAGCAAATGCAACTTTTATCTGTATACACTTCTTAAAAGTTTACTAATGGCATAAGCATTTTTGTCAAGGGATTTCTCAGTTACACAGCCTTATTAACTTTCATCACAAGCATTACTGTTACAACTGCTTCCCTTTACACTCTTCTGTGTTAATTCAGTGAAATATAAATGTCCTATACTGTCAATAACAGAGGTTTTATCCTTCTAGGATATCCCATAGATACCTCTAGGGAGTGCTGCGCATTGGCATAGGTGACTGGCAATTGCATAAAAATTACTGTTCTGTGTTAAATGTGTACACATGTTTTTGGGACAGTTTGTTTGAAAGCACTTATAACAATTGACTGATGTGTTATTCATTGTTTGGTACAAAATGTCATCTACCTGTTGTTTTGGGGTAGGGGAGCCAAGTTACATGTCTGTGTTGGCACAACCAAAAAGTTTTTATAGAGGTTTGCTTTGCTATTGTTAGCCCTTGTTTTGGATCAAACCTTGGTTTGTGTGTGACCATGATATGATGGAACCACATAACCCTTTTTATATTTGAATAACTGATTTTTTTCTCCCTCAGTAATATTGAAAAAACTAATAATACTTGTTATATCTAAGCAGGACTTTTATTTATGTAATATTTACATATAGTATTCTTTTTTGTTTTATGTCACATAGGACTATGGCACCCAAACATCCCAATTCCCACAAACTGCCCTTCAGTGATTCAGGGAATGGCATGATCATCCAAGGCTTTTGCCAACATGGTGCCTTTCTGTTGGAGACAGGATATGAAGATATGTCTGGAAGAATACAAATTTGGAACCAGACAGTGAATGACGTAAATGTTGCTGGGGGATATGGCAGGACATATGATCAGGTGTGCCATAGAGCCACAAATATGATTTCATCGGCCTAGGGGAGAACAGCTGCAGTGGTCAGTGGACAGCATGGCTACTGGTGGCCTGCTACAGAACCACCACTGACACCAAATGAAGAGTTCCTCTCCACTATCAGGGATCCAGAGAGCTCAGTGAAAAGTCCACAGCAACATGTAATTGATGTTGGTGCTGCTGTTTCAGGGAGGACAAGTATGCCCCAAGAGGAGCTTCCAGATAGGCTTACATGTGTCAATTTTTAAATATCTCTTGTATAGTAAAATACTGAAAGCAATAGTTAAATTGGTTTAGTAATTTTATTTTTTTTGGGGGGGTAACTATTTATAGACTGATATAGTTAACAACACATTATGGTTCATTACACATGGGCTTAGGGTGGACATCCCATTCAAGTTTCAGTTAAAAGTATTGTTAATGGACATTTAAATGCCAACATGTTTTCCCCCTGTGTTACTGTTTTTGTGATGATGGTGTCCTTTCATTTTGTTTAACTTCTTCCAGGACCATCCTCTCTAGCAAGTGAAGAGACATCTGCACATGGTAAGCCAAACATTTTTATTTTAGTACTGATAAGCATTTGACAGAAATATGCATTTATCCATATGTGTGAGGTAGGTGTGAGGACTGTGTGTGTATTGCTGTGCCATCTATATCAGTGGCACCAGTGTTACTGTGCCAGCATACATTAAAGTTTAGTAGTATAGCAATGAATTTCTTCCCTGTGTTTGTTGCTTATTATCACAGTTGATCCTAACAGTGGAAGTATAGGACTCTTACCACCTTATGCCAGAGTATCGGCAGACTCTGATAATGATGGTTGCCAAACACAAGCACAGTCGGGGTATGCAGAGGACGAATCTGACACTGAAACTGACATTCAGCCATACCCTGTAATTTCATCAAACACAGCCAATGAGCCCTCAGATATTGGACGGGTGGAGGGTGACACACTTGATCAGGGTAGTCTGGTTATTGTTGCTTCAGTACCTGTTGACTCTGGCCATAACCAAAGTGTGAGTGAAATGCCATGCAGGAGGGTTGTTAGGGGTGCTTGGAGGAGGCCTGCTGTCCATACTGCACATGATCCTGGTGTGTCTTTCCATGCCACTCAATGTATGTTTAGGGCAATCATGGAGGTGTAGGCACATTCCAATAGGGCCTCTGAGGAAATGTTCAGGGTTACAGATATGGCAGAAGCTGGCATGCATGACCATCTCCACCATTTTTCCAATTCAATGTATCAAATAAATGACATGTTGGAATGGGTGGTGTCTCTGATGGAACATCTGCTGGGCAGGGGACAGCGACCACATGGGCATAGGTCAGCCACATCATCTGATATTAGCCAACATGGTTGTGCCTGATCATGCTCCCATAGTGGCACAACTTCCACTGCTCCATCAGTAGTTGAGGTGTCCACACCCAGATGTGGCAGGCCATATGGTCATGGTCTTGGGCATACTCGTAAGGAGAGCTCGTCCAGCAGACATCATTCACATTTGGGTAGCAGCAGTGCATCTGGCTCCTGGCAGAGCCATTTCTTGGGGTCAGGAATGATGATGATGAACTGTCACCTCTACCATACACAGTTCACACCTGTCTGACGTACCAGGATATAGAACTAGCACAGAGCTTGGCTGTGCTCTTGCAGACACTTTGAGTGGCCCTACAGATGCAAGCAAATAATAGTTAGATAGTTCAAGTCATGAGGCATAAAGGTCATTTTGTCTCACTGGCTATTTGATACCTTTTCCAAATGTCTACCTGTTTCTCTTTCTTACTGACATGCCCTCACCACTTTTTGTGTCAGTCTAGGCCTCCTGCCCCCAACATGCAAACACACACACAACTCCCTGTGCAAATAATGATAACTGTGTCATATCCTTGTTTTCTATTTTTTGGATTCAGGGAATACATAAGTCTTTTGTATGATGCCCAGGGTGCATAGCTGACTTAGTGCTTAGTGTGTCTAGTTTTGTGATGTTGTTTTGCAAACTGTAATGCTTTCTTACAATTTTTTGTAATGTACACATCCCTGCAAAACTCTTACATCAATATAGCTGGACCAAGCCATAAATAAAAGTGTGACAAAGGCCCAAAAATGGGGAGAGTTTTGAGAGTTTTTAAACACTGTAGTCTTACAAGCTTAGATAGTTGATTGAATAAAAGGTTTTGCATTACTATTTTTATGTTTGCTCTGAGGGATATAAAGTCTGAAACTGAAATGTGTATCATTATTTTCTAACATTACTCTTTTCTGATGCTAGCAGTACACAGCCATTGCATGGGTAAGCAAAGGTTATGAGTGCTGCCTGGTATCAATGTCACTCTATGTATGTGTGTAGGATGAAGGTTTAAGCCCCTTAGGTGGTAAGCGTGTGTGCTATCCATTGCCTCATGGCCAGGGTGAGGCTATATTTTGCATGTCTATACCTGCCTACACCCACAGAGGCTGCTGGTTCCCCTTCTGACTCCTCAATTGCATGTGGCTGTGGTGACCTTGCCAGTGGTGGTGGGATATGTGGCCCTTCTCCTTACTATTCTTGCTGAAGCTGTTTTCTCAGGATAATGTTGTAGAGCATGGCACAGACTGTGAATATTTTGGGATTGTACTGCAGGGCTGCCTCAGATGCATCTAGGCACCAGAACCACGACATCAGCAGCCCAAACATATGCTGTATGATATGTCTTGTGTGAGCATTTGCCTCATTATAGCATTCTTCATTTGGTGTGTATGCATTTCTGATGGGTGTCATCAGCCATTGTTCCACTGCATAATTTTCATCACCCTGTAAATGACCCTGTGGGATATCCCACTAGTAAACATCTCATACGATTCAGGGTTGTGTCAGATATGTGAGTTGTGGTAACTGCCTGGGTTTCCAGCACACATAATCAGGATGATTCCCTTAGCATTATATATGACCTGGCAGTTAATGGAGTGGTAGCCCTTTCTTTTTATTTTCACCCTTCCATGTTCCCCAGATGGTGCTTTAATTTCTACATGTGTACAGTCTATAGCACCCAGAACTCCAGGGTAGTGTGGTACAGGGTAGAACTCCTGCATAGTTCTAGCTCTGGCCTCAGGTGTATGGAGAAAATATGATCTCACTGCCATGTTGCAACATAGCATTCAGGAATTCATGGAGGATCCTGGATGCCTTTTCCTGTGATACCCCCAGCATGTCCTCTGCTGGTGTCTGGAAAGTCCCTTTAGCTAAACTTCTAAGTGCTGCACATAACTTGGTCTCCACTGGTATTGGTTTCCCTCAGTTTGCCCTTGCTCTCAGTTCAGGATGACAGAGGTTGCAGTGTTCCTGTAGTGTGTCTATATCCACCCTTTAAAACTCTGTAATTTCCACCTCATGCAGATTATGAAAATATAAATGGGATCTAAAAACCATTCTCTTTTTTGGCCATGGTCTACTAGCATCAGCAGCAAAAGCATAGACATAGGCCTGCTACACATATTAATGAATAAGAGCAACAGCAGCTCCTAACATTCTTTCCGCGTAGCCTCATTTCAGTGGCTTTAGTCCAATAGGTTTTGGCATTTGCAGGGGAAAACCAGCACTGAATCTACACAGTTGCTTTATAGCTTGTTGAATAGCTCCTCCATCTTGGATTGGTTGATTAGCATACAATTCAGCTGCTTATGCTGTAATTAGCATGCCACAATATTTACTGTGTTTGTGCAGCTCTACACACCATGTAAAGATGCTTACTGAATATAAAATTGTGTGCTATCATGTGTGCTTCACACCACAATGCGCACACAGTTTTAGTTGACCATGTAGGCTTTATTGAATCTGCACCTATGAATCATGTAGTACTATATGTAGAAAAAATGTTTAATGAAAAAAAGAAGGTAGCAAATAAAACATGAAAAGTAAAAAAGTTACCAGAAACAGAGAATAAAGAGTTGGAAAAGGGATTTCTTTAAATAAGCTAGATAAAGTATTAGGACAAGTACATATAGGCTTGGCTGAAGGACCAAGTGTAATAGGGTATGAAATGTATAAAAAAATTAATGGATTGGCAAAAATATATTTTAAAGATTTTGAATGAATGGTTAAATTAAGGTTTTGGGTATAAAGAATTATGTAGCGGAATACTTAAATTCATATAGAAGAAGAAAGATAGAAGACAATTAAAAAATGGAGACCATTAGTAGTATGTCATCGTATAGTAATAATAAAGTAAAACTTCTTGTAAATGTCTGATTAAGCCAAGAGGTACATATGAAGAGTGGTGTAAGACAGGGATGTCCAATGAGTTGCATACTGTTTGCATTAGTCATGAATGTGATAGTATGTAAAATAAATTACAAAATGAAAGAGGTGGGGTATATAACACCCAAAGGGTTAAAAATTCCAGTTCTGTTAACATTTGCAGATAACATTATAATAATAATAAAAAAATTGGATAAAAGAAGGAATAATTTGCACAAACGAGTTTCTAGCAATTCTTTTCAGATGAAGTCACCTGAGGAGGGCAACAATATGACCAAAACAGGGGGGAAAGGGAAAGTTGGGAACAGACGGAAAGAGAAGCAATGCAAGTGGTAGTCCCTTTATGCACTATTTACAACATACGTGATTTAGTGTTTAGAGAAACCCAACAGAAAGTCAAAGCTCCCCTGGTTAATACAGTTCTTGATTTTAAATTATATACCAGGAAATTAAATTTAAGATACACTTTTGATGGAATTGATTGTATTTCTAATTTTGAGTGTAAGAAACCTAGTAATATTAACCCTAGACTGATGCCTACATTAAGTGTGTTTAGTGAATTATGTGAAAAAGACTTTCGAAGAATTTGTAATAATAATGAAGGTAGAAGGATTTATTATGATATGAAATTAAAAGTTCAACAGTACCGATATATGAAGGCCGATAAGGGTAATGGTTTAGTAATTATGAAGACATTTGTGTATATGGACTGTATGAATAGTTTATTAGATAATAAAAATAACTATCAACTGGTTAGTAAAGACATAGGAAGAATTTTTAATCTATTAATAACACTTTATTAGAATTATTAAATAACAACTATATTAATCTAGCTACTTTTGAGTTCCTTTTCATGGAAGAACCTGTACTATGTAAACTATTTGGTATACAGAAAATCCACAAGGATTCAGTACATCCACCATTTAGAACCATAGTTTCTGCCAAAAAAGGAAAGATAGTTACAAACTCACACTATTTAGATTTCTTGTTAAATCCTTTGGTTTCTGAGACACCTTATTTTATCAAGGATTCTTGGCAATTTTTAGATTTGTTAAAGAAATATGTTTTCCAAGGTACAGAAACCTTTATGGTAACAGTTGATATACTGTCTTTATATATGTCCATTGATCAAGCTATGGGGATATAATTTATTAAAAATGCTTTTAACTGATCATTCTAGAATGGGAGAGGTAATGGTACAGTCCATCAGCTTGTTATTGGAGTTAGTATTAAAAAAGAACTTTTTTCTTTTTGATGGAAAGATATACAGTCAAGTGTGCGGGTAGCCATGGGTGCAAAAGTAGCACCAGCCTTTGCCAACTTATTTTTGAGTTGGTGGGAATTATCCATTCTGACTAAACTTCATCGATTTAAATATATTTCTATGTATAAGAGATACATAGATGATTTGTTTTTTATTTGGAATGGATCAATTGATGAGCTAAATAGCTTTCTTGATGAGAGCAACAGCCATGCATGTGGGTTGAAATATGAAATTGGTACTTTTGGGAACAGTGTCCATTTTTTGGACTTAAACATCACTATGGTTGCTGAAAATAGGAAGTTCACTAGTACTATATATAAGAAAGATACTTATACCAATATTTTTTTTCATTTTGAAAGCAAACATCCTTTATTTATGAAACTCAATTTGGTACGCGGACAACTTATTCATTTGAGCAGACTCATCTCCGACAATAGTGTATTTTCTTGTGAAATAAGTAAACTTATTTCTATGTTTATGAATTGAGGTTATCCTTCAGATGAATTAATTAAGATCAAAGATGAAGTTATTAAAGATAGAAGGGATAAATTCCCACCCATTCTAATAAGTGGCTTTACCCCCAAAGTTAAACATCAAAGGGGAAAACACAAAAATGGACTGTGCCTATCCCATTCCTATTTGTATCGACTCTCAGAGCATTAAACAGGTCACTTGTAAAAATTGAAAAGTTTTTATTGGTAACACAGACTTGGCCAAAGTGGTTGGTGACCATCCTATGTTTATTTATAAAAACATGCCTAGTGTTAAATCTATGTTAGAAATAGGTGATCATTTTTCTTCCATTACTTTAAAAGGAGCTTTTGGTGTGTACCCTTGCTATAATTGTAAGCAGTGTAGATTTATTGATTCCTCTAGGAATATTTATTTCCCTCACATCCAACAATTGGTAAATAGTAAAGGTAGGTTTAATTGCAAAAGTTGCGGCATAGTATATTTAGCTTCTTGTACAACCTGCCACAATTTTTATGTAGGCAAAACTACTTTATATAAAAGGATATACAAACATCACTTAGCTATTAGGAATGAAGGTGTTAATAATGCTTTAGCTAAGCATGCCATGGAATGCTTAGAGTTTAAGAAATTAGTTTTTTATGTATTAGATTATGTCAATATGTCACCTTATGTCTTTGATTATAATACTGCCTTAGAAATTAAGAAGCTTAAATGGCAGGTTCCACCCCATACCAATATGTTTACATTGTGAATAAGAACAAACTATAGAACGTGTTTAATAACAGTAAAAGAGTAAAAAAAGTTATGGGGAGGACTATTTAAAAAAGATTTTGAGATATAAAAGAAGTGAATAAAATAAACATGGATAGGATTACATATGGATATTATAACAATATAAGTAAGTGAGATGTTAAAAGAATAGATAGTTATTTTATGTTACATGGGTTATATGGAATTTAAAGAATACATGAAATTATATTTAATGGTAAATATATTTTAGCAACAATATTATGCAAAATCAGATGGTGGTTATGGAAAAAGGAGTGAAGTATCTAATAGGGATGAACATTTAGTATAATTGTAAAGGAAACTAGAAATATGTGTAAAACAGAATTATATATTTATATATCTGTGCATATGTAAATATTTGTAAATATGCTAATATTTTATAAATAAGGGTTATTTTTGTATATAAATAAAGGATCCCTACTCTTTTTGAAAGGTGCCGTGGGATCTTTTGCATCCACCTGAGCTACCACCAACTCAGACAGATGGAGCCTCAGTTTAGCAGCTCATCCAAAGGATTGCACACTCAAGAGTGCAGCAGCCCCTTATGGTGCACTACAGTGTCACAGCTGATCTGCCCAGTGTGGGAATAAAATGCCACAACCTTCTGCCCCAAAGGCAAGTGTGCCACCAATTATTCTACATATTTACAATTGTAAAACCAAGCTCTAACCTTTAGTTCAAGAATCAGTTTTATGTCAAGCTTTTTTGTAAACCAGAAAAGAAAACCAACTTGCTATAACATACCTTAGTCTTTGATTCAGTGGTGTAAAAAAGACTAATAGGCAAACTTATTGGGTCCAAAATGGGAAACATTCCCAAATCATTAGAAGACGACAGGATAGCAGGAAGGAGCAATACTTAAGGAGACCCTATCCAAGGAAATCAAACTGTAGGAATTAGTCCTGGAAAACGTTCTCTTCAGCATCTTCAAATCAGACATCATGAAGGCATTGAAAACCATATCACCCTGATTGTTTATTACACCACAGCTGAATGGGAGGGGAATGAGAGGATGACAAGTGTGTAAAAAGACCTGAGTGGATAGATGGATAAAGAATAGCAAATTATTTTTAATTTAAAAAAATATAATGTAGATCACATTGACTCTAGTAACTTCACACTAGAATACCATCATGCAGGGCTGACCTAAAAATAATAAAAATATCAGGATAAAGTGCTTCGGATGACAGATAAAAAGAAGAATGAACCACTAGGTAGAGATTGAGAAAGATGCATGTAATGTCAATAGAATATTAGACTGCATCCTTATTAGACTAGACTCCAAAATTAAAGAAGTCACATTGCATTCATTCTACCATTTTAGTTCCTACATAGGAAGAAGATCAATCTTATTGAGGTGTCCCTGGGGAAGGATGACAGTAGAATAAATGGACTTGGTAAAAACTGGGTGCCAGGAGAGTTTACAGGAGCTAAACAAAGTCTCACTTCAGGGCAGATAAGAAAAGTGAGACATGGTATGAATGGGTAGGATACTTGTAAAGTAATATAATGGGATGAAGCTTAAAAGGAAAGGCGTAGGATGGAGGAGCTGGAATGCCTATCAGATGGAGAACACAAAGTTCAACCCAGTCTCTAGAAAGGAGTTTTCACTGAAAAAAAACTAATGCAGCTAGTGAACTGTTAGATCCCAGAATATTTCATAAAGTCCATGGAGGGGGTGGAATGAACAAAGGGGATTTGAAGGATTCAACAAATATGTACTGTAATAACGTAGTTTACAAAATCTATAGAAATGTGTGTGTGTGTGTGTGTGTGTGTGTGTGTGTGTGTGTGTGTGTGTGTGTGTGTGTGTGTGTGTATATATATATATATATATATATATATATATATATATATATTGTGTGTGTGTGTGTATGTGTATATGTATATGTATATGTATATATTTATCTGTTGATTTCCATTTGTCGACTGAGTAGGTGGGCTGGTCTATTTATCCTTTTCAGCCAATTTCCTGGGCTCAAGGGAACAGAGAAAACATACATTCAATTTATATGCAATTATGAGTTCAATGTCCAAGTAACAGTATGATTTCAGTAAAAAAAAACACTGCAGTAAAGATTTAAAAATTAAGCAGCAAAGGATATATATACAGCTTTAACTATTATATAGCACTAACATCATTGTTATGCTTATTTACATTATTAGTACAGAAACAGTGCTAACCATTATCCCTGAAACATTTAAAGATAGACTAATTGGTGAGGTGCTTGTAAGGGTTTTTTTAAGTCTTTGTTGAGAGCAGGGCAGCTTTTTCACCCATTTTGTTACTAAAAGGGGGCCTGACCAGTGTAATGTTGTTTTCTTGGCTACTTAAAGAGTATATTTGCTCCTTAAATTGCTGTTTTGACTTTAAAGGTAAAGTATCCAGGTTTTAAGATTTTAAAGATTAAGCAACTGAAAATAAAAGAAGATCATCAATAACAGGCAACCAATGGAGTTCTCTTATGAGGTTGCATGATATGTGAGGAAGCAAATCTAAAGAGCTTGTTTTAAACAGTCTGAATTTTATGTGTAGTGTAGTGTTAGCAATGGCAGACCACATTCAAGTTTAGTTCAGAGAACATTTTTAGCAATAGGCCTCCTGGCTGCTGGGGAAAGTAGAGGAAAGATTTTATAACAGAGTTTGATCTACAAAAATATCTTCCTGGTAATATAATTCATATTGGATGTGAATGACAGTGAGAGTTCAAGTAACAGCCTAAGTATTTGTATTATGTGACATTCAGAATAAAGATGCCTGGATATATTAGCTGCTTCTGGGATGAGGCAAATAACATAACATCCTTTTTAATTGAATTGAGTCTAAGTTTGTTGTTGATCGGCAGATGCAAATATCAACTTCTTTAATGACAGGTGTGACGCAAGGAGATACTGCCAGCACAGCTATCTGGAATTTTGTAAATAATTATGTCATTTATGAATATCAACATGAGTTATATAATATGCTTATGTCTATTAGAACTGTATGTCATATGTATATCAAACTGGTCTGTATGGACATGTGTGTTAAAATGTATTTTATAGAGTGCTTGTGATTAAAATATAACCACAGTGTGCCCTACTGGAAAAGAACAGAAATGTACATGCACTATTGTAACTGTTTAAATGTATATATTTTAACAGTGGAAACTAGAATACAAGAGATTAACTTCAGAAAAATAGCTGAAATTAAATTACTTTATGGCTATGGAATAAAATATAGTATATTTTAGTTATCAGTGCAACAAGAGTCATGATGCATCTGCTAGGGACCTTTCTGTATTGTCTTAAGGGTGAAATAATTACTAGTCTTGAAATGTAGAGGAATGTCATTGTTTTATGATTTTCAGCATCTGCCACAGATCTGAGGTCTATGTATTTTCACTGGTAGATGCTAAATACTGCCAGATTCCAGCAGTGGGGGTTTCATCTGGGAGCTAGAGTCAGATGACAAAAAATTATGTCATTCTGGAAGCTATCCCAGCAGTAATATTTCAGGTATTAATTTGAGGAGTTTCTTAGAGAGACAGAGCATTCTGTATTTTGTTTGGACCTGACAATAACATGAACCATTCACCACACATTTGCCTTGTTCTAATGAAGTACGTTTCTAGGGAACAGTATAACTCTCTTAGATACAGCCAAGGATACAGTAAAGCTTAGTTTAGATAATTGTCTTTATTTATTTGAGACTGTCCTGCAATGTTGTATTAAATAATTCTGTGACTTTGAACTCTGATGTCACTGTGAATATATGCTGAGTATTTTCTTGTTCCTTTATTTATTATTAAATATAGTTAAACCTTTAATTGTGGCTGATTTGTGTAGAGATATTTCAGTTTTGAGAGTACTTGCATATTTATTTAGTGACACTGTGTGGGTCACTCCTAATAGCCTTGCTCTTGGTCAAACTACCATTTGTATTAATATTAATATTACACAGTAAGATTATACACTGTCAAGGGCTGTGAAGTAGATGATAAGGAGTTGACTGGTGGCAGTAGTAACTACCTTATAGTCTGGGCAGAAGGGGGCATAGCTAGTAAACCTGTACCAGCCTCTCCCAAGAGTTCTGTAGGTTTTGGCTTGGTCACTCAGCTGAGATATCAGCTCTATAGTTGTGCCAGTGGGGAGTCTTACTGAGGATCTTGAGAAAGAGGGAGAAACCAGCCCTTGGACTGACTGTGGTCTCAGTGTGCTTCATGCAGACAGCTGCATCTAGAAATACTGTGTGTATACCTGTTATCATCCCAGAGTATGTCCCCCATTGTTGCCAGTGGTGAGGATTGAGGTTTCTTGATTATTGGTCCAGTGGTGGGTCATCCCATATTGGTTAGCAGTGGTGGGATATCCACATATTGGGATACAGTGGTGTCGATATTGAACTCCTGTAGGCTGTAAACAGTAATCACTAAAAAAGGTGTTTGTACTCTCAAGCATCCACACCGTGAACATTCTGAGTTTCATATCACAACAGATTTATTTATTTTTGTTAGATTAGTTAGTCAGGAAGAGCAGGCAAGGATGTCAGCAGAGGATTATGGCACGCTGACAAGGAAGCAGTTGGCTGAGATGTGCCAAGCCAAAGGATTGGGACATGCCAGCCTGACTAAAGAAGAAATGATTGCAGCCTTAATTGCAGCTGCATCACAGACCAGCAACCTGGAGAACAACCAGAATGACCTTGGGGATGTACAACTATCAGAAAATGGACAATTCAACTTTGCCTCAGAGGACTTAAAAATCTGTCTGGAATTAAAGATACTGGAACTGGAGGCCAAACATTTGGAAGTAGAATCAGCAGAAAGACTGTGGCATTTGGAGGTCAAAGTGTAATCATCAAAGAGCCTGAGACATCTGGATGCTGAAGAAAATGAGAGGCAGAGGCAACACGAAAAGCCCAGAAGCAATCATGGTCAGTAAATTTCTTGCACAATTTACAGAGGGTGATAATTTTAATAGTTTTATTCATAAGTTTGAAAGGGTATGTAAACAATATAATGTGGACCAATGACTCTGAATACGGTTCCTGACCCCCTTACTCCATGGTAAAGCTGTAAGTGCTGTTTTTATATTGTCTGATACTGATTGCTTAAATTATAATACAGTTAAAAAATTGTACTAGAGTGTTTTAAGTTAACATCTGAAACATATAGAAAAACATTTCATGAGAATAGATGTAAAGCAGATGAAAGGGTGTGTGAATATATTGCTGAACTAAGCACTTATTTTCATAGGTGGGTGAGTGGGTGTCAGGTCACCACTTTTGAAGGGCTGGCAGACTTTTTGGTGAGAGAATAAGCCCTTAGCACATTGTCTGAGGACATCAGAATCTGGTTGGCAGATAGGGAATGCAATACCAGAGATGAGTTGGGGAAAAAGGGAGACCTATACCTAGCAAACAAGGCATCACTGCACAGGAAAGGGATACCCAGTGCTGTAAATGGGTATAAGGGAACTCGTGGTGGACAGCCTAAACTGCCACAACACAGTCTGCCAGTAAAAGGGGAAGCCACTAGTTCAGGTACATGGCCATGATCAAGGGTTAAATGTTTTAAATGTAAATATTGGGGCCATGTAGCATATAGATGTCCATGGAGGCAAAGTGTAGAACAAAAGTTAGGGGAGCAAGCAAGTGGGAATGCCAGAGTGCCACTGGTAAGTTGTCTGCAGATAAGAAGGGTACCAAACTACCACAAGAGGTTATATCCAATCTTAGTAAATGGGGAACAGGCCACTGCTAAGAGAAACACAGCCTCTGACATAACCATTTTGAAGCCTGCAATGATTAAAGAGGTGCACTACTTGGTTGGGAAGTGTACTCCAGTCAGAGATTTAGGAGGGACCACATTACCAATACTTTTGGCTAGGGTTCACCTTGACTGGGAGGGTGGAAAAAGAAGCAAGCAAGTAGGTGTATTTAAGGATATCCCTGCAGATTCCTGATAGGAAATGGTTTTGATAATGCAGTACCTTGTGTGCATGTAGTAGCATGCAGTCAGGCTTGGAGACAAGCATGTGAGTCTGGTACCCAGAGACACTGCACACTTAAAGCCAAGACTGGTGAGATGGTTACTTCAGAGAGGGAGCTACCCTGTAACAGTGCGTCTGAAGGTGAGCCACAGCTGCTGGTGGGTACTGATGTTCCCTTGGACAGAGTGATTGCAAGGGCAGAGGTGAGTAGTAATACCCAGGCTGACAGTGAGGCACTTCTGTCAGAGGATACCAGACTTTCTGTGGAAGGGGAGCTGGGAAGGGTTACAAAGAGAGAACTGAGACAGGCTCAGCTTTCACGCCTTACATTACAAGGCTTGAGGGAGGTAGCCAGGGAGTCACCCAATTCTCAAGGAAAAGGGGAATCTGTATACTGGGACAAAGGGTTACTGTACAGAGAGTGGACCCCTGAGGGAGGGCTAGAGGGTGAGAGAATACAGTAGTTGATAGTGCCCAGACCCTACTGTCTGGCATAGCCATAGCCATAGCCCATGACATTCCCTTTTCAGGTCATATGGGCATAAAGCATACAAAGAGATGTATTATGCAAAACCTTTATTTTCCTGGGATTTCCAGAGATGTAACAGGGTAGGACCTGTGAGCAGTGACAAAAAGTAAGCAAGGCAAGAGACAAGCTCAATTCTCCTTTAATGCCTTTGCCTGTGATTGAGGAGCCATTTCAGAGGGTAGTTATGTATATTGTGGGGCCTCTGAGTACCCCAAGTTCCACAGGGAAGATGTATATCCTAGTGGTAGTAGATAATGCTACCGGATACTGTGATGTGGTGGATCTGTCCTCCATTGAGGCAGAAATGGTGGAATATTCTTTATCAGAAATTTTCAGCAGGATAGTTTTCTCAAAAGAAATACTGACTGACAGAAGTGCCAATTTCATGTCAGACCTGCTGGCTTCTCTTTGAGAGTGTTGTGGGGTGAAGCACTTAAAGACCACCCCCTACCACCCCTAGACTAATGGTCTTGTGGAAACTCTACACTAAAGACTGCACTACAGGCATTTGCAGACCAGTTGAAGAGGGAGTGGGACAAATATTTGCCCCATCTGTTATTTGCTTACAGAGAGGTGCCCCAGGAATCCACTGTTTTTTCACCCTTTGAATTCTGAATGGATATAAAGTGAGGGAACCTCTACATTTGATTCATAATGAGTGGGAGGGTGAGTGTAAATCCCAGAAGGAGTCTGTTGTGACATATGTCCACAGTACAAGTCTCAAAAAACTCATGAGCTTAGCCCAGGAGAACCTGGAAGAAGCCCAACAGCAGAAAAAGGTCTGTTTGACTTGAATAATTGAGCTAGAGAGTATGCTATGGGACAGCAGGTTGTGGTTCTTATTCCTGTCAGACACAACAAGCTGCAGGCTGCTTAAGAGGAACCCTTCAAAGTGGTAAGGAAGGTCAATGATGTTAATTACATGGTAGAACTGCTAGGCAGGAGTCAAGGACACAAACTGTACCATGTTAACATGATGAAACCTTACCATGTTAGAGAGGCCCTGGTGCTGAGTATTTGCAATGGATGGCAGGAGAAGTCTGAGGGGGTTCTGGTTATTCATCTCCTGAGTGACACTCGGACTGACACCTTAGTAGAAGGGGCAGCAATGTCCCAGCAGCTATCCCCTACCCAGATTGAAGAAATCTAAGCAGTGTTACAGGAGTCGGGGGGCATGTTCACTGGGAAACCAGGGTGTACCTACCTGATGCAGCACCCTGTGGATACAGAACCCCTAGGGCTTATTATGCAGGCCCCTTATAGGGTACCTGAGAGAGTCAAACAGACTCTGAGGGAGGAGATACAGGAAATGTTGGAACTGGGGATAATCCAGGAGTCCAGCAGTCCCTGGGCTTCCCCAACAGTGTTGGTACCAAAGAAGGATGGCAGCACCAGGTTTTGTGTGGAGTACAGGAAATGAAATATTCACACAGAGTCAGATGCTTACACATGCCTATGACATATGAAGCTCCAGAGCAGCTGGGGGGGCAAGTATCTTACCACTTTTGATCTTATCAAGAGCTACTGGCAGCTACCCTTGACTCCCAACACTAGAGAGAAGTCAGCCTTTGTGACTTATTTCAGCTTGTATGAGTTCACCAAGATGTCCAGAGGCTGGTAGATCACATCCTAGAAGGAGCAGGAGATTTTGCCCTTGCTTACCTGGATGATATTGCCATCTACAGTAATTCCTGGCAACAGCACCTTCAGCATGTTAGTGAGGTGCTGGGCAGACTACAGAGGGTAGGGTTGACCATTAAGCCCAGCAAGTGTCAGGTGGGTATGGCAGATGTCTCCTACCTGGGATACAGAGTGGGGAGTGGTAAGATCAGGCCAGAACCTGCCAAAGTGGAAGCCATTCAGGCATGGCCTGCTGTATTACCAAAAAGCAGGTGAGGGCATTCTTAGGGACAGCAGAGTACTGCAGAAAGTTTGTCACCAATTACAGTACCTTAGCTGCTCCTTCACAGACCTGAGAAGGAAAAACAGGCCAGATAAGGTAGTGTGGACCCCAGCCTGTGAGCAGGCATTCCAGAAGCTTAAATGAGTTTGGGAGGACTCCCTGTTTTAGCCAGTCCAGATTACATCAAAGAACTTGTGCAGGTGGATGCTTCAAACCATGGGGTGGGGCTGTACTCAACCAAGTTTCCTCAGAGGTAGAAGAGCACCGAGTGGTATATTTCAGCCATAGGCTCCAACCCAGGGAGGAATGTTATGCAGCTGTAGAAAAGAAATGTCTAGCCATAGTGTGGGCACTGCAGAAACATCAGCTTTATCTTTATGGAAGGAAATTCACTGTAGTTACAGACCACAATCCTTTAACATGGCTACATCAAGCCAGCCAGCAAAATGCCAAGTTACTAAGGTGGATCTTAGGGTTGCAGGCATATGATATAACAGTGGAGCACTCCAGTGGAGTTAACAATTCCAACACAGATGGGCTCTCAAGACAGGGTAGGGGGTAATATGTTCCCAGATAGGCTCATCCCACTCAAGCAATGTTTCTCAAGGGTCACTTCAAAAATTAGCTTGACTCTTCGAAGGGGAAAAAAACTGTGATGAAAGGAGATACTGCCATTACAGCTATCTGGAATTTTGTAAATAATTATATGTCATTTATGAATATCAACATGATTTATATAAGATATTTGTGTTACAACTGTATTAGAACTGTATGTCAAGTGTGTATATCAAACTGGTCTGTATGGACATGTGTGTTAAAAAGATATTTTATAAAGTCCAGCTGTGGTGATGGTGCTGCGGTAGCGTTGTTGCCTCACAGTTAGATGTTGCCCATTCGATTCTCAGTTAGAGCGTCTTCTGTGTGGCGACATGCGTGAATGGGCGTTCCTTCATTGAAGGTTGTGCGTTAGGCCCGGCAAGCGAGCACGTAAAACTCTACTGCCAATCATTAGCGGACCGGAGTTCAGCTGTGGTGACCCCTAACTGGAAAAAGCCAAAAGACACAAACAAACAAACATAAAATGTGCTTAAAATGTAACCACAGTGTGCCCTACTAGAAAAGAACAGGAATGTACATTCACTATTGTAACTGTTTAAATGATTATATTTTATCGGTGGAAACTGGAATTCAGGAGGTTAACATCAGAAAAATAGCTGAAATTAAATTACTTTATGGCTACACAATAAAAATGGTATCTTTCAGTTTTCAGTGCAACAAGAGACACAATGTATGTACTACGGAGCTTTCTTTATTGTCTTTAGGGTGAAATAATTACTAGTATTGAAATGTGGAGGAATGTAATTGTTTTATGACTTCCAGCATCTGCCAGATATCTGAGGTCTATGTATTTCCACAGGTAGATGCTAAATACTGCCAGATTCCAGCAGTGGGGGGTTCATCTGGGAACTAGAGTCAGATGACAAGAAATGATGTCATTCTGCAAGCTATCCCAGCAGTAACATTTGAGATATTAATTTGAGAAGTCTCTTAGAGAGACAGAGCATTCTGTATTCTGTCATAAGTTCATAGGTAGGTACTAAGCTATCTGCCTGAGTGCATTTATAAGCCTAGCCAGAGTGTGTCGGCTTTTGCCGCCCCATTGATTAACTGATCCTCTGTCAAGCAGAGCCAATGAAGTGATCCCAGGGGTGTATTTTCTGTTATAGGTTCATTGGACCAGAGAATACCAGGACCCATTTACCACACATCTGCCTTGCGCCAATGAAGTAAGTTTCTAGGGAACAGTATAACTCTCTTAGATATAGTCAGAAATAGAGTAAAACTTAGTTTACATATTTTTCTTTATTCATTTGAGACTGTCCTGCAATGTTATTTTAAACATTTCCTGTGATTTTGAACTCTGATGTCCCTGTGAATATATACTGAGTATTTTTTCATTCTTTGATTACTTATAAATAAAAGATATTTAAACCTTTCATTGCAGCTGATCTGTGTAGGATATTTAAGTTTTGAGAGATGAGGCAACAATGAAATAAGTTTCTAGGGAACAGTATAACTCTCTTAGATATAGTCAGAAATAGAGTAAAGCTTAGTTTAGATATTTTTCTTTATTCATTTGAGACTGCCCTGCAATGTTATTTTAAATATTTCCTGTGATTTTGAACTCTGATGTCCCTGTGAATATATACTGAGTATTTTCTTGTTCTTTGATTACTTATTAATAAAAGATATTTAAACCTTTCATTGCAGCTGATCTGTGTAGGATATTTAAGTTTTGAGAGTACTAGCATATTTATTTGGTGACACGGTGTGGGCCACTCCTAATAGCCTTGCTCTTGGTCAAACTAACATTTGTATTAATATTAATATTACACAATAAGACTGGACACCCTTTGTTAAGTGCCATAAAGTAGCTGATAAGGAGTTGATTGGTGGCAGTGGTAACTACCTTATAGTTTGGGCAGAAGGGGGCATAGCTGGTAAACCTGTGCCAGCCTCTCCCATGAGTGTGTGTGTGTGTGTGTGTGTGTGTGTGTGTGTGTGTGCGCGCATGCATGTGTGTGTGTGTGCATGTGTGTGTGTAAATCAAACCTCAAAGTGTGTGTGTGTGTGTGTGTGTGTGTGTGTGTGTGTGTGTGTGTGTGTGTGTGTGTGTGTGTGTCAGCTTCTTGGGCAGGGGCACAAAGCACTAGTTGGACAGAGAAGGTGCTGGTAGGCCTTGGCTTGGTCACTCAACTAAGATCTCAACTCAAGTGCTGTGCCAGTGGGGGGGGGGGTCTTATTGGAGATCTGGAGAAAGAAGGAGAAACTAGCCCAGACTGACTGTGGTGTCTGCATGATCTGAAGGGAAATTGCACTTGATTGAGAGAGCTGCATCTGGAAATACTGTGTATGTACCTGTTATCCTTACAGTGTACGTCCCCCACTGTTGCCAATGGTGAGGATTGATTCTCCTTGATTACTGGTCCAGTGGTGGATAGTCACAACAGGTATCATTAAATACATATTTTAGTAACCTATTTAAAGAGAAGTACTGCACATCGAACAGAACTATCTTTAAAGACAATATGCATGTTGCTGAAAGTAAACAACGAGCAATATGACAAGGGCTTGTAATCAATAATCCTTACCTAGAATTAAACGGGCAGTAAGGTTCAACAATGTAGCCATGATGTTAGAAAGTAAAAAATGATGATACATAACACCATTTGTAGCATTTGTAATTCTGTGTGGTAAGAGTAATTGTCATGCAACTTTATTCAATAGGTAATTTATTGCCAGTTAAGAAGTAAAGAATATTCTAATGTGAAACTATTAATTTGTCTTCAGATTCTAATAAAAGTATATGCCCTCCATATTTTTCTGAAGTAGTTGAAAGAAACATGGATCTATCTGGCATGCTAGTGCAAAAAAAAAAAAAAAATACTAGTAAAAATGTAAAATCTACTTTTAGATACAAAGTTATGCAAAGGTATTTGAGTCAAAAATTTCAGAATGATAGAATTTTGAGTCCAAGTGTGGGAATGGTGGAGGAGATGTTTCTCAGCTCAGAGAAGTAATATCAAAGGCACAGCAGACATAACCTCCTCAATGGGGAAGATGTTAGCTTTGCTTCCTATGGAATACGATCATTAACAACATTAGTATGCTTGGTCTTGAAATACTTTGATTCTGAATTTCAGATTTCAGATATCCATACTGTTTCTAGAAAATATCAGATTTCCATTTTGTAGGTATTAATCTTATACATTCACTTGCCATCAAATTTTATTACAATCATTTTAACTGTGAGTCATCTAATGTATATCAAGAGCATTATGATTATAACAATAGAATGTTAAAAACGTGAAACAATTAAAATGAATAATTTGAAGTAATAATAGTGATAAGATGAAGTAAAAATAAAGTTGAAATGTATTTAGTAAACATATTTTACAATTTTGCGGTAACTACTCTTTTTTATGTTATGGATGCAAAGGTTTAAACTGGTGTTAGAAGTACTGGTTTTTAAAATACATTTTAGGTCATTGCACTTTACATTGAAATATCATTTTAGTCATTACACTTTCTTTTCACTTATTTTATACCATGCACAGTTGTTTGATTTATGTTTTAAATAAATTAATTTGTGAGAAGACATAAGAATGTATCTGCATTTAATGGCCTGACTGTGTAAGCTGGTTACAAATTATTTCTGTACTGTCACTGGTTGATTTGTTTCATATGCACCAGGAAATAGGAATAAGTAATTTATTTTTGTCAAACTAGTCAACCCTAAAATAGCATGGATTTATGCAAAACATGCATTGACCTGTACATATTTTATTTCATAAAGTGCAGCCATTTCTTTTGCTTTTTCACTCTATGAAAAGCAACTTTTTGCATGCATAATACTCACACGCAGCACAATTCCTTGTAGACAATCCCAGACAAATCTATAAATACTGCTGCTATTCAAATTAGCAGAATGTAGATGAGAGATAGAAAGAGACAGTCAGACAGACAATCTAAAAATCTCTGTACTGGTTCTGTTGATTTTGCCCCTTATGCAAACATACATCCTGCTATCGTTGTTTTTTTAAACATCTTTATTAAATCACAGTTACAAAAGTGACACAAGTACACATACATTAACAGAAGAGAAAACAAACACAGCAACATTTCTCATTGTTTTCATGCAGTATACATTCTTAACAATCATTCACTTAAACATTACATAAATTGCTGAGTTCCTGCCTTCTCTTAAAAGACACCCTTCCTCCTGAACATTATTCTGCATGTATGCTTCATACACATTTCATTTATTTTGATGTAAATGCTTGCTTCCCTTTTCTAAAAATCCCACCTCCAATTCTGTTATTGTCTTTACAAATTTAACATTTCAGTTACAGATGGTTTCTATTATGATTTCCATTTTCTAGTAATTGCTTTTGGTGTAGGCATTTAGCCATGTGCTATATATAATACCCAAGAAATGAGTGTGAACCTTTCAACTGTTGCTGGCAAACATCTCAAAATATATATGCAATGCTAGTCAAACATTGTGCATTTTTCAATATTGAAATAGTGATAAGAAAGAAATGTGCTGTTTGAATTAGACTGTCTATTAGTGCACAGCACTTTGTGTCTAAAAAGTAAAACTGGCAAAACTATGAAAAAGTAGAACTACAGTAGAATAAAGTTTTCAGAGTTCGATTTTTCCAGAGTTTGATTTTCCCTGTCAGCTAAATATTACTTATACTTATCAATACACTTGCAATTTTTTTGCTTGATTCAGTATAGCTATATCTATATCAAGGGAGAGAGAGACAGAGGGAGGGAGATATCTATAGCCATCCATCCATCTCTCTCTCTCTCTCTCTCCATATATATATATATATATATATATATATATATATATATATATATATACATATATATATCTATATATATATATATATATATATATATATATATATATATATATACACACACACACACACACACACACACACACACACACACACACACACACACAGACACAGACACACACACACACACACACACACTTCAGTTTAAAATTTGTAGGTTGTCTGAGAGCTGTGCTGTTTCTATAATTTTAAAACCTCTAAAAACACATATCCCATTTTCTGTCTGACCTGACAACAGCTTGGCGGGTACTTTCTTTCTGTGTGGCAATATGTTCATGTATCTACATTTTGTATGCCTTTCCTTGTGTACATTCAAACTCATGCATCTATGATGTACTGCTCATCAAATTAATCATGCATTACCAGGTTATTATATCTGTTGATATCATATGAATGCAAAAATCATCTTTTTAAAATGATAACTTCATTCTTTGCTGATAGTCCATTGCAATTTTAAATGTCCTGTCCCCTTTCCTGTACTACCACTCAAAACTTTGCACTTAACATTTAACAAATAAAGATTTGCATTTAATAAATAAACTGCGTATTGCATAACAAAACATTTATTTTCCTACACTGTTTGTTATAGTCAATCTACTGTTTTTTCAGGAAATGACAAATAAGAAAACATACTATGATTTTCAGTGGTAAAATGTCATTTTCTCCTGAGGCATTGTAAATTAACTGGATGGCTGTCCTGCCTGTGTGAGTTACAGTGTCATAAGCAGCACTGCTGCAAAAACAGTTTTAAGAAAATACCTTAAAGTACCTTTTAAACAAAATTGAGTGAAACTACCAGCATCATCATGGAGATAAAAATATTACAAGAAATGAATAAAACTACACGGTTCTGAGTTGCAAACATATGGCTCGTTCATTCTTAGTATACACGTTGAAGCATAGATCACTAGAGAACAAAATAATGCAAGAAATGAAAAAAATATAAATGGCAGGATAGTGAATATATAAATAAATTGTATGTTTTCAATGAAAGCAGGTATAAATAAACATGAGTTTGATACACCATCCTATTTCTTATCAGTTACTTGCGCCTCTCAGCTGTACAGATTTTCATAGAATGTCCAGATTTCTGTTTCATATTTTCATCTGCTTTTCATAAAACTGAGTTTTTCTGGCAAATTAGAGGCAAATCATTAAAGACTGAAGATAAAAAATAATGACTGACATTTGATTTTCAGACTTCGTACCCTTGAGAAAATTCATGCTACTGCAATACATGTTATTCTATCTACTTTCTAAGTTGGTAAGAGAAATATGTAAACATTGTCCCTATTTTTAGGCTTTTGTCCCACTTTTACTTATGGCTTTTTCCAGATTTCATACTCTAAGAGGTTGAGAGGTATGATTATACATTTTCAGAATAGGTACAGTAACTCAATATGGTCCCTTCAAATGAGAAACTGATAAAATATGGAATATATACTGTGTGATTGTGGTCTCTTTTAGTGATTCTCCTGCACCAAGATGCAAAAATGTCAGTGTTAGCATACGTAGGTAGTAGGGCTGAAACTTGTGCAGTGGTGTAACAGGAAATTCTGAAAATTTCATGCCGTCAGGAACTGCAGTTTTAAGCCTGAGTCTCCAGTGATGGTAAAACATTCAGAGCACATTGATTTGCTATGTAAAACAGAGAAAAAAAGTAATGCATTCAAATGTAACTGTAACTTTAAGTGCGACTGATACAAAACAATTTATTCATCTTCAGGGTTAGAGTAAAGAGAAACCCTTCAACCACTTTCTTTTACTTTAAAATATTACAGAAGTAGTACAAACTACAGTTTGTATTTTGATCTTTGCTGCTGACTTTTCCTTTCCAAATCCTGAATCTTTCTCTGTTATTTTAAAAGATACATTTTGGTTGTCAGACATTTACCTTTCTTCTTTAAATGACCTTAAATAGTTATCAGTCAAAGCTGCGTCTCTTAAATTACTGCTGTCTTCCTGATTAGCTCTTCAGTCTTGGAACAAGATAAGGTATGCGGGCTGTCAATCATTCTTCAAAGACTTCTGTGGACAGTGCTGTGCTCTTCTGAGGTTTCTTTCATCTCTTGTACTCTGCAGAACATCATGTTTCATGCTACACACAGTAAAACACCCTGCCAACATGTTTGCATATTTATCTTTAAGTTGTTATGAGTTGTTCTGTCTTTAGATACTCACTATATTTAAAATTGTCACGTAGTCACACATAGCAACATGGTAGAATATAGGATAAACTATATTATATTTAAGGCATATGGTTCAAAATGTGTTTGCAAAATAATACGTGGCTTCTTATTTGTTCAGTGAAGCTCTCTATATATATATGAAAAGCTCAACATTCACACTGAATGGCAAAACATGGATCTGCATAATTCTAAACTTTGTTTAATGCAGTTTTGAACTCTTCATGTAACAGGAGACCATGAATAAATTCTCTCTCTGTAGTAATTCATACCTCTCAACCTCTTAGAGTAAGAAATATGGAAAAAGCCATAAAAAAGTCGTACAAATAGGGACAAATTTGAAATATTGCTCTTACAGACTTAGAAAGTTGATAAGAGTGACAGGTTTTGCATTAGCATGAATTTTCTGAAGGGTATAAAGTCTAAAACTCAAATGTCTATCATTATTTTCTAACTTCAGTCTTTAATGATTTGCCACAAAGTTGCCAGAAAGCCACAATTTTATGAAAAATGGACCAAAAATATAAGACAAAAATCTGGACATTCTGCAAAAATCTGTACAGTTGAAAGTATCATATATAAATATGTGAAACCATTTTTCAACTTACTATCCTTTATTATAAAATTTTCATCAATAATAAAAGAGAAAAAAATGTGTGAAATAGAGAATTGCTGGGATTTGATCTTAAATTTCAAACTCTGAGTGTTTGACCTGCCCCGCAGCAGATAATATAACACATTATTACGGTATGGCAATATGGCTACTAATTGAAACCACAGCTGGAGAGAGATTCAGACCTAAGACCGCAGTAGTAAGAGGAAAAAAAAAGGAAACTACAGTATAAATATGACTCCTCAACTGATAGCACCCTTAAATATATATAATATAAAAAGTAGACAAGACAGAAGAATAAAAGTACATTCTTATGTCTGCTTTGGCATGTGAGATAGGGCCCTAGCTAACAGCAGTGAACTAGACATCCCAAACTATAAAAACTCAGTAAAAATTAAATAAAGCAAAAAATGATGCTAACTGTACCTCAGACTCCTAAGACAGATTGGGAGCCCTTCTTCCCCTCATAAATTCCATAATGTACATATACACATACAAACACATGCACACACTCACACAGACACACACTCACACACACACACACACACACACACACACACACACACACACACACACACACACATATATATATATATATATATATATATATATATATATATGTTCATAGGTTGGTACTGGGCTATTTGCCCGAAGGCATATATTAGCCCAGCCACGTTGTGCAGTATGCACCGCCCCTTTAGTAGTTCCCTAGACCCTTGTACTAGCAGCTAGTACCCTTGGCCCCTATCTAGTAGTGCTATTGGTGTGATCCCCGGTGTGAACTTTCTGTTACCCAGCCACTCATCAAGGTTCCTCTTGAAGAGTGATAGTGAGGGGCTCTGTCTTATATAGATCAGGACCCTGTTCCATAGTAAGGGAAGTCTCTGTGAAGGGAATCTATCCCTCCAGCATGTTCTATTCATTGTTGTGTTGAGGTTTATATCTCTAGAGCGTGTAGCTCGAGTAGATTTGGTTTTGTTAAGATGGAGCATGTTCAACAATTCTGGGTTGGACATGGCTCTGTACGTTATACATATATATATATATATATATATATATATATATATATATATGTGTGTGTGTGTGTGTGTGTGTGTGTGTGTGTGTGTATGTGTAGTAATCTCAGTACCTCTACACAGGTTACTGGATTTAAGGCCATAAATACCATATCCACAGATAAATGGATAGGCAGTCTCAGATTCTCTTCCAGTCTATATTCTCATGCCCTCCTTGAGGTTAGAGGGAAATTTTGAATTGTTTTTTTTTTTTGGCTAGGATAGAAATGGTCTGCAGACTGATTGCCTAATATTTACCTATGAGCATATGAACCATAATGACAGAAAGCACTGGACCTACCCTTCTAACTATTGTCCTCTAGAGAAGTCATAAGTCTTTTGACACATTAATATGAGAATTTCCGCTAACAAACTGAAAGTGGCCTAAAAATCTTTAGCATTATAGACCACTGAGCATGAGCCCCAACAAAAGCTGGGCAGGGTCTTAGCTACAATGGTTGCTGTTTTTGGTGGAGTACTTTGGTGACAGTTCTTCAAGAAAAAAGAAAAGGTATATTAATATGACTGAAAAATAATTGTTATGTGTTTAGTCAGTCATGCAGGCAATACATTCATAACATGTCTTTTTGCTAGATGGTATTACTTAGATCAAACCATACTTCCACTTTCATCTTATGGCATCCCATAAAGGTTTAATGGTGTCACTTTATCATGTTCTCACATCATATGGTGTGGCTCGGCCTTTCTGCTCTTACACCTAGGACATCAACTGTACTGACTTAGGTAGGCTAATCCATAGATGACTTCAACAAATATTGTGCCGTTGTCTAAACAGAAGGGAGTTCAATCCCAGTGCAGGTTTATTACATGCCATATCGCTCTTTTTCTCAGAAATCAGCAAGGGTTGAACTACAGTCCTGCTCCCAGAATGTAGTATTAAACCTGACACCAGGCTTGTATAACTATAGAACTTTTAATATTTAATGTACATATATCTGAACACCTACTAGCGTCTAGCAAATATTACCACCACTCAGGCAAAACCTGGAAATGAAAAGGAGGGTTTCTGCTGTACGCAGCACACTTGCCAGCTGGACACTTAAGTCAAGTAACCCTTACACAGGTATGATGAGTGGATGGGAAATAAAAAATTCACCCCGGGGATAACTCCAGTGGCTCTACTCAACAGAGGCACTGGGAACTAAGGTCAGGTGGCACGATGCCAGGGTACGCCTATGGCTAGGCTTGTAAAGGCCTCAGGGCCATTAGCCTAGCACACACCTATGAACCTATAAACCTATAAGAGCATTTAATGTTCTCCTTAGGGAGAGGGATTAATGCTATTACTGTATCCTGTTACTGTTGGATTGTTCATCAAGATTTCACACAGTACATCACAGGGTTGTGTTACATCACTGAAGCATTACTACAGTATTACTAGTCTTTTCCCAGATTAACTTGTCTCCCAACTTTCTAGACATTCATAAAGAGTTGTTTTGGGATTATTATCTTCATTTCCTGCTCTTTCACTTTTGGTGATCCTCAGAGCTCCAACTTGGGACCATTCTTGTTTATTGTGTGCATGCTTCCTTTATGCAACATTATTCAAGGTACATGTCTGCAATGCCATTATTTTCTGAGATCATTCTCCATTTCCCTCAAGATTTTATGTCTAACACTGACAGTATTGTAGAAGGCTTGGAATGCACCCAAAACCCAATGACTACTAGTTGGTTAAAACTCAGCAACTTGAAGATGGTGGTCACAGTTACACAAGTATATTTACATTCTGTCTACTGATGTTTTCTAAAACTGTCAAAAACCTGGAAAAACTAAAATATATGTCAAAGATGGGACATTGCATTTGATGTCAAGCTGACTTTGAGGGCCAGATCTCACTATCATCCAACCTTCATATTTGCATCTGAGGATAGCTGCCCTTACCAGGTACCTAATTTCATCTGATAACATTCCATCAGTGGTACATGTTTTGGTTTCTTCATTTTTGGAACATTGTAACACACTGCACCTGGGGTTTCTGTACTGTGAACCAGACCACATGTAGCCTGTGCAAAACCCAGCTGCTCAGCTATTTACTTGGGTATTGTTCTGAACAAGCAGAAGTTGCTGAACATGATGCTAGGTACAAAGACACAGAGCTTTAGCAAAGAGTAACCTTGACGATATTACTGGAAGTCAATAGGGAACACATTTTACTAGAGTCTACCATGAAAGAGATCTCCATGCATAGTTTTGCAGAAACCTATTTCTCCTTCTGAAACATAAGTGATTGAATATGACAAATTCATACTCTATGTTTTAAAAAATGTTTTCTTACAATTTGCTGAGTAAAGGCTTACTTCATTTGTTATAATAACTTATTAGCATAGTCAGGACTTTGTTGGTACTGCATGCTTAGTTTATTTGCAGGTGATATACCCCCTCCCTGTAAGGGTTACCTGGTTCAGGTGATATCGTGCTCATGTGGCACCAGCTGACCAATGTCTTGTCACCTTTCTGAGTAAAAGCAAGTGTATAATATGTAAAACTGGATGAAGGGAAATGTGGATGTATGGAGGGCTTTCAGCTCACAGAGCACTAAAATGAGGAAACTGTCTACATGTGATCTTCACATCACAATTTTACACATTCAGAGCAAAATGTTTACTGTAGAGGGATTAAAAACATGAATACTCCATTGACTTCTTTGCAGAAATTTGCATAAGAAGTAATTGCAAAAGAAAAGTACTATTGCATTTTAAAACAGTATGAAACTAGTGTAATGCCCAGCAACTAACATGCATAAAGTATGGTGCTAAATATTCCATTGTTGTCTAATTTATAGCAGACAATGATAAACTCAGTCTTAAATAACTACTGAAGCACTAAAGTTTGTTAGAAATACCTAAACTTAAAAAATTAAATTAAGGTTAGATACTAATGTTTGAAGGATTTGTCACATTAAATTCTTAGAATATTTGACTTTTGAGCAAAGAATATTTCCATAAACTCAGATAAAATGCACACCATATACATTTTACACTTGGTAATGGTTGGGATTCAAAAATAATTTACATCTAAGTCCACAGAAGTCATTGTTCCACTGTATTCAGCATTCATCAGACCTATCACTGAGTACAATGCCCCATTTGATATGTATCAAACCAGGCATACCAACAATTTGAATGTCCACTGAGTTTCCTCACTAAAAGAATACAGGGCATAAGTAACATGTCCTATGCAGACCTCCTTAAGGCCCTATTCCCTGTATTCTGTCTCCTACAGATTGTTGAAGGGATATCTATGCCTGGCATACAAGGCAGTGTCAGACGCCACTCTGATGGACCACCTACATATCCACAAAACAAACAGCACCCCAATTACCCATTATAAAGACTTAAACCTTGCCTGTGATATAAATAGGACTTGATGGAAAGACAGGCATGTATCCCAGAGACTACCCTTTCTCAAAAATCCATGTGAATCAGAGTTGCTGCCTAACCCAATTCAAGTGTAACTTGGACAATTGGATGGGGAACAGGAAAGTCATCCTTCGCTTAGCATCTATGTCTGCAATGGACACAGGCAGCCTGTAAATGGTTCATCTCCCAAGTCCCTGTTTACATTTATCAAGGGTACCAGAACTTTAGAGATTTAAGATGCATGACTAGAGTTAAAAAGGCCCTTGTGATCATTAACCTAATATACACCCATGAACATATGAACCTATGAACAATGCTTTAGGCAAGATTGCACAATAAGTAATGATGTGAAGAGTGCCTTTATGTACAGGTAGAGTCTTCATTCAACCTGGCAAAATGATGTGGTCTACATCATATGCTAATGAACGTGGAATGATAAAGAAATGAGCAACATTATTAAAACAATAAGGGAAAACAACGTGATGGAGTGATTCAGAAATGTATACAAATTCCATGACGAGACATGGCTGCCAATGAATTTGCACACCAAGATTTGTTCAGAATGAGGGCAGAGCTCTCGCTATGATTTTAGGAGTAACAGCCATATTAGCCATGCAGTGCAGCTTAGAGGTTATGCTCATACCTAAAGTCTGTGCATGTTGTCACTCTCTGCATCACAGAAAGATCTGACTGAGCTTTACACACCATCACATCCACAACAGGTGCATAGTGAAATGATATCATGTGAACACAGACACCAGACAGGAGCATGTAGACATGCCATGCTCATATGGAATCGGGCAGAATGTGTGGAATACTGTCAGTACCTTGTGGACACTAAAATATGTGTACACTGGGGGCAGGGATGGCACAATGGTTAAGGCCTTTACCTTGCAGATATAATGGTTTGATTCTGCCTTCTGATTATTAGCTCGGCTTCTAATAGTGTGCAGACCGATGGCCTAGTATTTACTTATGAACCTGTGATTATTCTTATTACAAGGACCCTCTTGGTGATCATATCGCAGTAATCTACCTCATGATTACCACAGCAGTTCCATGTTATCATGCTGCAGCATGTGGAGGTGCATACATGGGTCCCATAGACTGTACTTGACAGAAAGAACAATACATAGATATTCTATGAAATTCATCATTTTCTTTAGGTTCTAGGTGCTGTTGATTTCACCTACATCCCCATCAAAGCCCTGTGTGATCAACATGTACACTAATACATCAACCAGAATATCTTCCATTCCCTCAACAATCAGGTGGTCTTCAATGCATAGGGTATTAGATACAATGTGTCTATGCATCATCCGGCAGTTCCCATAATTCTGACATCTTGCATACATCCAGCCTATACCAGACATTGCACAGGGTGACTTTCTACATCTTATTGGTAATGCTGGATATACTCTAGAGCCATGGCTCATGTCATCAATAAGAAAAGTCAAAGAACATGGTCGGAATGGAATGCAGCACTGCACTGTTGCAGACTTTAAACATCACTGAGCATGTGCTCAGTCTGATGAAGGCCAACATTTGCTGCCAAGATTCCTCTTGTGTGTATGCATCACAGGGCTGCAGGAAGATATTAGATGGAATGGCTATAGAGAAAGACTTTGTAAGTTAGATGGTGGTGGTGGTAGTGGGAGAGTACAGTACGCTGTAGTACTAACAAAGAGGTGACATCTGGTTCACTGTGGGTCAAATTACATACAACAAACATTACAACAAGTGCATGCTGTACTACATCCAGGCTATGCCATGTAGTACAGTGGCTGCTTACAATGTACATCAGACATTGATTACCCATGTAACACAGCACTGAGGGCAAGACACAGGTGTTATCATATGTACAATTGGGGAGGGTTACACTGACAGGGATCAGCATCAGATGATGATGATGATGATCATCATCCCCTTTTTCCCATTTTACATGGGGTCGGGGTATCGTATTAACTGTCGCCAACTCTCTCGATTCAGTGCCACTCTCCTGCCTTCTTCAACACTCATGCCTGACTGTCACAGATCTTCTTTCACACAATCCATCCACCTCTTTGCTGGGTGCCCTCACTTCCTCTTACCTTCTTCCTGTCTGTTCCAAATCTCCCTCACCATATTGTCTGCTGCTTTTCTACACATGTGCCCATACCATCGTAATCTGTTCTCTTTGATCTTTTCTGCAATTGGAGCTACTTTGGCTTCTGCTCTTATGTCCTCATTTCTTCGCCTATCCTGCAGTGTGCATCCTACCACCTTTCTCAGGCACTTCATTTCCATCACCTCTAGCTTCTTCAACTGTTCTGCCTTTACTGCCCAGGTTTCTGTACCATACAGTAGTACTGGTCACACCACTGTCTTGTACACCTTACTTTTCAGCTTCTTTGGCATTCTTCTGTCATATACTACACCTGATACTCTATGCCAGTTGGCTGCAGCCCCTCTGATTCTAGCTTTGACCTCTTCATTCAGACTACCCTTCTCCTCAACCACCCCTCCCAGATACTTGAAGCTGTTTACCTGTTCCACTATCTTCCCATCTATCTCTATTCTCAGCTTCTTCTGATTTCCCCAATCATTACCACTGCCTTATCTGTAATTAGTTTCATCCCATGTGCCTTCAGATTTGCATTCTATTCTCCTGTCCTTTGCTGAAGTTCTAGCTCACAGTCTGCCTGCACTGCCACATCGTCTGCATACATCAGCTTTGTTGCTCTGACCCCTCCAACCTGTTTGCTGATGTAGTCCATTACCAGTATGAACAGCAGTGGGCTCAGATCTGAACCCTGGTGTACACCCACTCCCACTGGGAACCCCTCAGTGAGGCCAAACACTGTTCGTACTTGAGTTACTGGGTCCTTGTACATAGCCTGTACTAATTCTACCAATGTTTCTGGGACTTCAAACCACTGCAGTACTGCCCAGATCAGCTTTCTTGGGACCTTGTCATATGCTTTCCCCAAGTCTAGAAAAGCCCAGCTTGACTCTGTCCTCTTCTCTAGTTTCTTCTCAAGTATCTGTCTCAATGCAAACATCGGGTCAGTTGTGCTGCATCCTGATCTGAATCCGAACTGTTCATCTCCCATCTTACATTCTATTATTCTGCGTATCCGTTTATCAATCACCCTCTCCAGAACTTTCATGCAATGTGGTAGGAGTTTGATGCCTCTGTACTGTCCACAGTTGTGGATGTCCCCTTTGTTCTTGTACACTGGCATGAGTATGCTTATTCTCCAGTCATCTGGAATACACCTTTCTCTCCACACTGCAATTAGTACCCTCAGGAGCCATTTCTCCCCTAGCTCACCCAGCATCTTTATCATATCTGCTGTGACCTCATCTGAGCCTGCTGCTTTCCCTGACTTCATTTTCCTTAGTGCTGCTCTTACTTCTTCTAAGCTGGGCTCCTCTTCTACTCTCATTGTAGGCTGTTTCTGGGGCAGTACCACTTCTGTGGGGTTTTCTTCATTCAGAAGCTGCTGGAAATACTCCTTCCATCTGCCTTTGATGCCCTGTGGGCTGGTAAGCAGGTTGTTGCTGGAATCCCTTATGAAGGGTGTCTGACTATCTTCTTTATCTTTCTGTCTTTGCCTTGCAACCTGGTATAGTTTCTTTGTGCCCCTTACTGAGTCACTTTCCAGAAGCTGATAGAGTGCCTCCGATGCCCTATTCTTTGCTATTGCAACTTCTTTCTTAGTTTCTTTGTTAGCCAATCAGTAGTCCTTCCTAGCTTGGTCAGTCTTTTCAATCTCCCACTTCTTCCTGCACTCCTTCTTTCTTTTGATTACTTCCTGCACTTCTGCATTCCACCACTAGCTTTCCTTATGTACCTTATTTCCATACCCGGCTCGGCCACATATCTTTTCTGTAGTCCTAACATATGCTGTTTTTAGGCGCTGCCACTCTTCTTCAACTCCACCTATTTCCTCCTCTTCTTGGGGTGCTAGAGCCCTGAGTAATTCCTTGAACTGCTGTACTTTCTCTCCAGTCAACTTCCAGGTCTTCTGCCTGGTCTCTGTTGACCTTAGAGCCTTCTCTGACCACTGCTTGCAGCTGATTGTGGCAACTACTGGTTTATGCTGCGAACTGACTGTTTCACTGGGGATGACTTTGCAATCATGGATTCTACCCCAGTGCCTTTTCCTTACTAGGAGGAAGTCTACCTGAGTTGCATGTTGGCTACTCTTGTATGTGATCTTGTGACTGTCTCTCTTTCTGAACCATGTGTTGACTGCTATCAAGCCATTTGCCAGACAGAAGTCTAGAATGGCTTCTCCTTCTTTATTCCTATTGCTCCACCCATGTGGACCCAGGCAGTCCTCATATCCTGTTCTGTCTGTCCCGATATGTGCATTTAAGTCTCCCATTATCAACACCAATTCATGTTGTCCTGCTTTATCTAGTAGGTCCTGCAACTGCTGTCTGAATGCACTCTTTTCCTCACTATCACAACCCTGCTGTGGGGCATAGGCTGAGATTATGAATACTGTCCTATCATTACACTGGAGTCTGATTGCCATGAGTCTGTCATTAATTCTGATGATATCCCTCACTGACTTCTGAAGCCTCTGTCTCACCACAATTCCTACACCATTTCTAGCCTGTCCACCACCTGAGTAGTAGAGTCTGGATCCCAAGCCAAGTGGCTTTGTTGCACTGCCCTTCCATCTTGTCTCTTGGATACATAGGATGTCCAGCCTCCTCCGTATCATCATGTCATCCACTTCTAAGCTGCGTCCTGTCAGTGAACCTACATTAAGCGTAGCAATTCTCAGTTCATGTTTGGCAGGTTGGTTGGTTTTATGTCCAGCTTTCACTCAACAGAGCTATCCCAGGTAACCCAGGCTGGGCAACTAGACACTGGCCAGCCAGTAGCCTATTGACCCAGGGCTGCTGGGCTTTTATGGAGGGCACACACTGGCCAATAGGGGCACATATACCCCTCCCACCGTTAGCATGGGTCCCTGGCGTGGGTCAAAGAGTAAGCCGGGTCCTCAACCCACTTATCACCGGTAACTATCCATGCCCACTTTTTTGGTGACAGTCAACATGACCGAATCACCTAGAGCCATATTTTACACCGTCGAGTGGCTAGCCCTGCCACGGCACGCAGTTTGTGATCTGTGTTCTCCTATCTTGAGGATACTGCGCACCACAATAGATGCTCAAAGCGGTTGGTCTTTTTTACAACTCTTTCCCCCATTGGGCACCACGTAGAGTCTGTGCTGCTGCCCACAGCTCCATTCATTGGTGAGTTTGAGATGGAAACACTCAGCATGTTTTTCGAACATGGGAGAAACCCCACGGAGACACAGAGAGAACATGCAAACTCCAAACAGGCATACGTCGGAGGTCAGGATCGAACCTTGTACCTTGTGCATTGGAGGTGAAGACCTTAACCACTAAGCCATATGGTCTGCATAACTACTACAGATGGTGCAGCACATATTTTGTGCATACTAACTGACCACAGGTGTATGTCCACATTTACAAGTACATAGTGTCTAAAGAGTGGAAAACACCTACAGAAGCTTTCACAGACAGAAAATAATCCCCTTTGAACATATATAATGGATACTCAACACAGACAAGACTGGTCAGGTCTGTACTTTCTGCAATGCAATGCTGAAAAGCAGAACCAAGAGTGTCGAAGGGAGTGTGTATCAGGGCCAGAAGATCGGAGATAGCAGAAGATACTTTGCCAGAAGGGTGATAGTTCTTCCTAAGAGGGATAAGTGTCCAGATGCAGTGGGTACTTTATTGCTATGGGTTCCAGGGGACACAGAGTCTGCAGATGTGGTTGCACTGTGTATATGTTTCTGTGACAGGTGTTGTTGGTTCCCACACTGAAATGATGTCAGCCACAGGTATTTCCCTTCTGAATAATAGCATATGCACCAACACCCACTAGCAAGGAAGAAGACAAACCAATAGACCATGAATGCCTAGCCTTGCCATGTGTCTGACCACCATGGAGGCTACATCTGTGCAGGCAACCACTATGTGCTGAGCCAGGCCCATTACTGGTGGGTAGTTTGAAGGAAATAGCATTATGTGACCCTGAACTCTCAGCCCTCTGTGTTGCACCCACAACTGAGTGGTGGTCACAGGAAAAGTATTGGCCTTGTTATGTCGAGGTCTGTAGCCCCATAGAGGCAGTTAAGGCATTCATATGTCTGTCCAACACACCATGGCTATTCCCCTTTGAAATAATGTGACCAAGTGACAGACCTGATGGACTTCCCTGTTGCGTAATGTCCTCATATACCTCCTAATACAGTCTGCATAGTTCACTGATTCCTCTCTTATGGTGGTGGTGGTGATGGTGGCACAGCTATTGCCTCTGCCATGGTGGTGGTGGTACCATCTACCTGTACATGGATGACTGTCCTACATATCTTCTGTGCAATGCCCATTTTGATATCCACTTTAGGAAATGAATAGAAGCCATATTGTAGATGGCCAATGGCCCACAATACATGTTGTTTGTCTCCATGGCCTGTGGTGACATTGTTGTCCACTACTGCCATGTGGGTTGGGGATGAGGGTGCCCCCCCCCCCGTGTATGGGTACTGAGCATTGCCTGTCTTTCTATAGGTTTTGCAGATGTGGAGGCTGGTTCAAAAAGCAATAGAGCTATGTCACAGAATATGGGTGGTATTGTGCCTTCAAAAGTTATTGTTGCCAACACTGCAACTGTTCTCTCAGAATACACTGTTGTTACGCTAATATCACTGTTGGTACCCAATGCAGCATTTACTTTAGGCATGTCAGATTCCAGAGCAGAGAACCCCATAACCATAGCACTTGTGAAACCAGACATATAAATATCCATGTGCAACACTGCAAACATGTGACACTTCCCAGTGTTGCAAAAACATTAAAGATTACAGTTATACATAGTATGTAAACAATGTATCTTGTGTGGTATGTTTTTGCATCCCAGATGTAGCTGTAGAAGATATATGGTGGAACTGAGCATTCCAGAACTCATGGCACTGGTGTGACACAAAGGAATGTTACTGACAGAAGTAAATATCAACCTTGATGCATCCTCAACTGCATATCATAAAAGTTTAATGCATCCAGTTCAGCTACCATTTTCAGCTGTCTGAAAGGTATTAGGGGCTTTCAGTCTTTCCAAAAAAGGATACCAGAAACTTTCCCATGGCAGACAGTGTGCTCTGCAATGGCAGATCCTTGCTGATAGCCATCCCCTCCAGTGCAATGTTGTGGCTATGTGACTGACTTTGTGGGCTGCCTTGTTGTGGCCACTAATGGTATTTGCATTCACAACTAGTTTATGCCATACGCACACATTCTCAGAAGACCTGACCAGTCTTGTCTGTGTTGAGTATCCATTATATATGTTCAAAGGGGATTAGTTTCTGTCTGTGAAAGCTTCTGTAGGTGTTTTCCACTCTTTAGACACTATGTACTTGTAAATGTGGACATACACCTGTGGCCAGTTAGTATGCACAAAATATGTGCTGCACCATCTGTAGTAGTTATGCACCCATGGTGCACTAGTGTCATCATAAGTTGCCACACTTATCATACTTATCTAGTGCCACAAGACACTTTCCAATAGTGGTCCAGTTAGGCAGCATGAGAACAGACTGTATTGTGACATGCACCCTGTCAGCAGACTCCATTTACATGTGCTCATTAAAGTGCAGCTATTGAAAGCCCCTATTTTTCCATGCCCAGTATAAGTTACCCATTGTGTCTCCCCTGCCCCATGCTATGCACTATGTACCATTTCTGATCTATGGCCGCAGACAGTGTGTATCACAACATATCACTCTCTGAGTTGTCTACTAGTGAATGTAGTCCTCCTACTTCCTATTTCCCTGTCAGCAGGTTGCTGTGGAACAAACCACCCAACAAAAAAAAAATCATAAAGTTATCCAGTCTCCCATTCCACTTGCCAGTGGCTTGCGTACCTTTACCACACCACATGTTCACCACTAGTCTGTAGACCAAAATACTTATTTAATGCTATCACAATCCTTCATATGTTTCGCTTTCCCCTATGAGCTGGTCACTATAGAGTAACCTGTACAACAGGAACAAAAATCATACAGTCACCCTCACCACCTCCAGTGACCGGTGTACCCTTGCACCTGCAACTATACTACAGTATTCTATTTTGTGCACCAATACCAATATTGCATTTGGGATCTATTTGCTATTCTAGAGAAAATTAGATAGTATGGTGAGTAACACAGTGGTAGCAGCTGTTTATATTGCATAATTTTGGAGCTTGAAGCACAACAATTATGATAATGGGCAGTTTAAAGTAAATATCTCTGACTCAGATATTTACTGCAATGCATACTAGTCTAAGACTGCACAGTGAAGCTCTTATATGTCCCTGCACATACACTATAGACTGCAAAGAGGCATGCACAAGCTTGGGCAGGACCATGACACCCAAAGGGTCATGGGCTTCTACACATTCACCTCATAGTCCATACGGCTATTATTTTTCTTCTTGGACACCAACATGGTAGGCACATGTGGGATATCCTGTGCCCATTGTGCCTATTCTTCTGGTCAGAACTGTTATTGACTCATGACTATGTAGTAGCATTTGGCTAAATTGCACAACTATGTTGACCATCAATGTGTATCACATGGCTCCCACAATGTGAGTTGATTGGCTACCACTTTTCTCCTAATATCAACCTGTGAAGTGGCCTTTGCTTCTGAATGGGCAGAGTTTGTAAAGGCTCCCACATGGTGCACAAAGGAAACTAAAATGTTTGCATGTCTCCTGCATCAGGACCACCATGAGCAGCTGCAAGGGAATGCCTGTAAGGGCCCAAAGTACAAGGAAGGTTCCTGGCAGTTGCTCTAGTGAGCAGTGCTGGCTTTGTTACAGCAACCTGAAGAGGTGCCACTGCAAACATCTTAAAAAATAAAAAGAAGAGGTTAGGGAGAGGGATCTAGAATTTTACAGGGAGTACTAGTAATTAGTAGTTGACTTCCCTCTACTCAATCTCCTATAGATTGCTGAAGGGAGATCTATGCTTGGCTTACAAGGTATCTACAACCCCCACACTTATGAATCTCCTACATATTTGTAAGTCAAAGAGTACCAGAAATACAAGATCTGGGGACCTGAATTTTTTTTCTGTGACTTAAACAGAACATACTGGAGAGACAGATATGTGTCCCAGAGACTGCTCCTCTTATGGAACAGGCTTCCCATCCATGTGAAGCTGAGTTCATCTATTACTCAGTTTAAGCACAACCTAGACAAGTGGATGGGGAATAGGAAATTTACAGTGGGCCTGACACCCACGTCCCTTATGGACACAGGTAGCTTATAAATGCCTAGCCCTCAATGTTCTGTTTTGATACAGGACATCTTTATTCTTTTGAGAAAACATTACTAGGCTTAGAAGGACCTAGTAACAGTCGATGAATCTATGAATCTGTGAATATAGGTAGGCAGTCTTATTTAGCTGTATTCAGTTATTATTGTTCATTTTTTTCCTGTGTTTTTCATCCCTGGTGAGAAAAAAAGTTGATACAATAGAGAAGGCAAGATCTTCTGTGCAGACATCAGGAATATGTATATGGAACTGATGTTTTAACTCATATTTTTAGGCAACTACTTCACTGTCCATGTTTGCATTCCTGTTTATTTTTAACATAATTACTGACAGATTTGCTTTGCTTTATCTTTCATATACTTTATAACTGTAGGTTGTACTGTTGTACAGTGCATCTTATCATCAGAGATTCTCAGCAGCATTCTAATGATGCAAATGGAGCTGAAAGTTGGTGTGCTGCTACAATCCCAGATGTCATCATCTGATTTGGACCTGACTGGCTTACTGCATTCAGTGCCATATTAATACTGGTCTAATCTGCCATTATTATACAAAGTCCTTGTCAGCTTGCCATGCCTTACTCTTATGAGGTTATTTTACCATCTCATTTGCGTGTGAGATTTATACATGGCAGGCAGTGAGCACATATCTAACAGTCTATTAGGTGATGTTTCATGGCTGCTGTCATATGTCGTGGTATTATTACTTGGCTTCAGTAGCCCATATGTACTCCTCTTAAAGTTTTATGGAGTGGTATACATAATATGGTCTTCCACATTCCACATACATCTGTGGTACATTTGTGTCAGGCTTATATTTTGCTTTTGATTTGCCTTTGTGTAGTTATCTTTTTAATCCTCCACAGCTTGTACTGCCACCCAGTGTAGCACACATTAATGACAATTGCTTTTGTTTTCGCCTTTGTCATCATCTTCTTTGCTTTATTTTTCCTTCATTAGTTTGTTTCTCACCATTTACATTCATATATCTATATATTGTCATCATCAGTTAGGTTCCCAGCAGTCTCCTGGCCTGCTTCTCTGCATGGTGATGTAGGTAATACAGTAAAGGGAGGCCAGGAAGGCTCCACTGTACCATCTGATGTTCTGATCTTGATGAGAGGTATTAACATCAGTGGGGTTTACTGAGTGACACAAGACAGGAACTGGAAGAAATATTGATGATGTTGGTGGACCAACAGTAGGACACCAACACTGGCAGCTTGGATTATGCCCTTATATGGCTGACAGAGTCACACAGTTGCCTGGCCCTGACCTGAGGGCTAACTGAGGCTGTTTCTAATCATGGCATTAGTTACAGAGATGGCTAACCTCAGATAGGGTGTGAAACTCTGCAGTGTGGCAGTCAGCCATCACCGCAGTCTATCATCAGTCATAGTTGTCTTTGGGCCTCATTTCTCTCCTAACTTTTTGTCCAGTCCATCATCAGCAATTGTTCTCCCTCTTTCTGTCTGGGTATCTTGTTTCTTTTCCCCTCATCTTTTGTGTCAGCACCTTCCCTGCTTGCATTTGTCTGCCTTTTGTGTTGCTTGCCTGCCCCTGCTGGCATCCCTATATCATCTTTCTAACCCTCATGTCCCCCATGCTACCTCCCCCACTACCCTTTTTGTGACCGTATAGTAAAATGGGCACCTAACCCCCCAAAAATTAAATAAAAATACCTTTGTCTTTTCACTCCCATAATGCTATTCCTTCACCCTAACCCTTCTGTATGCTGCTTTGCTTGCTCTTTCTCCTGTCTGCATGTCATAGCCATAGTTTCTTACCATTAGTAAGATGAAAATGATAGGGACAATGCTGTGTAACTCTTGTCTAGGCTGCCAGCTGCGTTCATAGTGGTGCATCATTCTGCATGTGAATGCACATTGTAACAAGCACTCTGTATGAATGCTGCTACTTATGAGGTCATGTGGCCTACCACACTTTGTAATTGTGTGACCTACTGTATTTTTTCCAGTGGATTACCTACTTATTCAGATCCTGTCATACAGCATTGTTCTTACTGCATAATTAATCAATATCAGTCCACATTGCTCTACATCAGCTATGACATTTGGACCTTATGCATTTGCATAAATGACTTTTTTGAATTTCACCCTGTATCTTTGTTGTACTCTTCATATGTTCTTAAACAATGCAATGCAAAGCAGACCATTAAAAAAATATGTGAATAATTTCATGTTTATTTTCACCGATGTGTTTATTTCCAAAAAGGGACATGACTGTGTAAAGAAGGTACATAACCTGCATAACATGCATAACTCAGCAAAGCCAGATAACCCATTTGTATTCCACAAAAATAAAATGTTCATGTTAATAACTCTGCGTGGAATTGCTAAATAAGAAGGAGAATAACACTCACAGGGTTACACATAGTAATACTTTTAGAGGGTTCAACATCCATGAATATATGACACCTTATTACACATGTTTATGTACACATAGTAATACTTTTAGAGGGTTCAACATCCATGAATATATGACACCTTATTACACATGTTTATGTACACATAGTAATACTTTTAGAGGGTTCAACATCCATGAATATATGACACCTTATTACTCATGTTTATGTACACATAGTAATACTTTTAGAGGGTTCAACATCCATGAATATATGACACCTTATTACACATGTTTATGTACACATAATAATACTTTTAGAGGGTTCAACATCCATGAATATATGACACCTTATTACACGTTTATGTACACATAGTAATACTTTTATAGGGTTCAACATCCATGAATATATGACACCTTATTACACATGTTTATGTACACATAGTAATACTTTTAGAGGGTTCAACATCCATGAATATATGACACCTTATTACACATGTTTATATTATCCTTTGCTACTGAACAAAAGACAAAAAAATTAAAGTCTGTGTGGAACACTGCATCCTGTATGGTGATTATCATAGCAGTGGTATGGTGGTGTGATTACCACTGTATGGTAATGAGGGGATCTGGTGTTCAGACAGCTCTCATAGCTGGAGATACGGGATATCACTGTCTGTGGGTATGATGGTGCAGTTTTGGTAACATGGATGCTTTTATCTCAAGGGGCTTTCTGATCAACATTTGTTACCATTTTTTCGCTGATGTTGCTGTTCAGTTCTGTTAGCTGAGTGCCACATCAGCAGGGTAGGGAAACTGGTGCTATTACAAAACTAAACCATCTAAATGTACATTGTTCTAGTCTTATTTATCCTGTTAATACCAGTCTGCATGCAGTTCATATAGTATTCTTAAACTGTGCATGATCCTTGGGGGACTTACATTTACATTTATACTCTGTGCATGGACTACCATGGGTACACAATGGGGTAAGACTAAATATGAGGACTTACCCCATTGTGTAGTAGTCTTCATGAATCACTCTGGGATTTGGTATGTAATTCTACTGCATACCAGCCCTACACTATGTGGCACAACATTCATAATCTTGTCACAGGCTGTTATCAGAATGGGGAATATTTCTTTAGACGAGTAGTAAAATAAATTACTTAAAATGTCACCTGAAAGTCACTACTTAAAAAACAGGATTTTTTTTGTGCCACAGGCTCTGTTTGCAAGCCTGGAATTGAACATACTCCATGCAGCATGGCTTTCATAAGTTCCCTTTCACCTCAGTCTGTAGGAATTTATTCTAATGGTTCACTTGGGTGTTTCACTCCACTGGCCTGGGGTCACTTGTCCACACAAGGCTGGTGATGATGGGGCTCCTGCAGGAGGTGAGTGAACATGAAAATCACTACCTGTGACCACAGAGGCAGTTTTATCTCAAATGAGTTCTACTCATGCCCCTCTATTTGACATGTGCCAAGGTTATAGATAGTGGCCCTTCCCTGGTACATGAATGGTACATCCTGCACACCCTTGCATTTACTCAACACAGTTACCGTCCTCTGTTCTTGTCCTCACCAGAGCTAGATGAATTGTTTGGCCTTACCTGTACTTCATCCCTTGATCCCCAAAAGGAAAGGCTAGCAGGCTTAGCATTATTATTCATTCTCAGTCCACTATCTATTAAAACCTGAGACACTAATCACATTTGGTTAGCTTGGACATAGTTAGGGTGTTATTCCTCTGTGCCAAGAGAGCTGCTGCACTTTCCACTAGGAATTCCCTAAAAAGAAATCTGTTAGCAAAATATCCATTTACTATTGCTGAAAAAGGGAACATTCATTATGGCTTGGAATGTCTGTTTTCTTTACAGGAAATTACTGGTGGTTTATGGCTTATCTAGAGTCAAATGTGTGATGGCCTTTGAACACAGAATGAAAATCCAGATTTTGAAGATCGAAAAATAATGCATGATCTGATCTGAATTATATACTTGTTGCACAATATCCATTGTGTTTATATATATATATATATATATATATACAAATTAAAAGTTCGTGCCATCCCAAATAGAACCAAGACGTTCTCCTCCAAAAAAAGGAAGACAATCTTGTGGTCCCCTGCCATAAACAAACTATACAACAGAAGAAAGAAACTGTTGCAGAAAAGAGGAAAATCCCAGGATGCAAAAAACTCCCTTACCAGCCTCAGTAAGAAGCTGAGATCCCTCATAAAATCCTCCAAAGCTAGTTACGAAAATAAAATTGCCAAAAATTCCAAAGACAGCCACAAGGCATTCTATAGTTATGTCAAGAATCTAAATGGCAATGCTCAGATATGCTCTGAGCTACAACAGAATGGCATTAAATATACTGATCCAAGGATATTGCCAATATCCTGGCAGACTGATTTAGTGCAAACTTCACCCCCCCCACTCACCCCCTAAAGGGTCCATCTCAATACCAAAAGCTTGCCAAATTCCAGTAATCACAGTCACATAGGTAGAAACTGCACTCTCCAAAGCTAACAATACAAAATCCATGGGGCCCGATGACATCCCGGACTGTGTACTACATGAACTACAAAATGAACTGGCACCTCAGCTAAGTGTCATGCTTAATCATAGCCTAATCTCAGGCTTCGTGCCCACTGAGTGGTGCACAGCTACAGTTATCCTACTCCACAAGGGGGGATCCACCTTGGATCTCGGGAACTACCATCTCATCAGTCTGACGAGCCTAAACTGCAAAGGCATGGAGCGCATTATCATGGAACTTATAAACAAAGACATTGGCAATGTTCAAACACTGGACCCCACCCAGTTTGGGTTCATGAAGGGACGATCTTGTCTCCTGAACCTGACTGACTTCTTCGAATCAGTTTTCAGAGCTGTGGACAAGAGTAAGGTGGTCCACACAGCCTATCTGGACCTCGCCAAGGCCTTCAATGCCATCCCACACTCTGGAATCATAGATAAACTTACTAAGCTGGGTATAAATCCCTATGTCACTCGATAGGTTGCCAACTGGCTTACTGACAGAACCCAGACTGTAAAAGTAGCCAACTCCAAATCCAGCTCGAGACAAGTGACAACTGGAGTACCTCAGCGTTCAGTCCTGGGATCATTCTTGTTTGGCATCTACTTCTCTGATGTACAGGCCAATGCTAAGGGACTCTGGCTAACAAAGTTCACAGATAACTGCAAACTGGGAGCCATTATTGAATCCCCAAATGATGTGGATATTCTACAAAAGGGCCTTACAGAAACAGATGCTTGGTGCCAGAGCCATGGGCTCAAGCTTAATGCCAAGAAATGTATAGTTATCCCCTTTGGGAAAAAACATGCACCCACGAATTACCACATAGGTGGCAATACACTAAACACCGAACGTGTGATGAGAGCCTTAGGGACACAGGTGGACAATGGTCTCACCTTTGATAAGCACATCACCACAACAGTCAGGAAATCCTTCTATGTGGCACACCTCATCACTAAGGGCTTTTCATGCAGAAAAAAGGAGGTCACTGTCCCACTGTACTCATCCCTCATTAGACACATTATAGAGTACAATGCCCCATTTGGTATGTACCGCACAAGACATCTGCAACAGCTGGAAAGGACGCAGAAATACCTCACTAAAAGAATCACAGACCTAAAGCAGATGCCCTATACTGACCATCTAAAAAAACTCCAGCTATACTCTGTGGCATATTGTCTACTCAGAGGTGATCTCTGCTTAACATACAAGGCCATGTCAAACCCTGAGCTGTTGGACATGCTCCACTTAAAGAAATCCCAATCCCTCAGAGCCACATGCTCCAGGGATCTAAACCTTGTCATCACAATGAACAAAACATGCTGGAGGGATAGGTTCCTGACCAAGAGACTTCCCATACTCTGGAATAAACTGCCTATACACGTCAAGCAGAGCACCTCCTAGGCGCTCTTCAAAAGGAACCTTGACGATTGGATGAGAGATAGGAAATTCACCCCAGGGATTATGTCAGTCACCCTGATAGACAGGGTTCCAAGGAAGTAAATATTGCAGGAAGAAATATCCAGGGAATTGTTATGGATAGGCTTGTATAGGCCCTAGGGCTGATAGCCTAGTACCAACCTATGAACCTATGAACCTATAATTGAAAGAAAAGATTGAAAAAAAAAAAAAAGAAAGATTTATTAGTCAGCTGATTTAAGGCACCATGGATTTCTACTACTATTTGCTGTTTGCATTTGTTTACCTACTTTGTAAAACAAGAACTGGCAAACACATGTGACTTAACGCCACCATTCAGATAACATCACATATCAGAATGGGTGATGAGGGTTGAAGATATCAGCAGAACACATGTAAGAAATACGGTGTGAAGCAATGACAGAGAGACAAAAGCAATAAAATTAGAATACATCTGACATGAAATTAGTCACATGCATGTAGTAATATTTTAGGTTGAATTTCAAGGAGTTTAGTTAGCTGAATTTTGAAGAATGTCATTGTTACTGATAATTTGCCAGTGTTTTGTAATGTTTTTGTTAACTTGCAAGGGTTGCAGTCAGTAGGCTGTGCCAGTGTACAGAACTTCAGGCAATGTTTTCAGTGGGCAATCACTGCTGATGCAATTTCTAAGGGTGTGCTAGCAATAATTCCATTCTTTTGGGAGATATTTCCCTTCTTCAACTTGGTGCGACCATAGAATTGGTATATATAATTTCACAGCCTGTAAGGACATGTCCCCCTGCAAAAAAAAAAAAAAAAAAAAAAAAAAACACGTAGTATTGTTTGTTGTCCTTGTGTGTTTTGGGTATTTATTTAGTTAATTTGTAGAACGATTAAATTATTTGGTCTAGTTTTAGGTCAAATGTGATTTCTACTTACCTTTTTTCAACTAATTGTGATTTTACTATTTTGGTTTTCTACTAAAAGTAATAGACTCTAAGAAATGATGTGTATAAATAAAGCAAACGCCATAACTATAAAGTAAAGAAAATAGGTCATCACTGCAATGGAGCCATGGACAAAGGGAAAAACAATGCATAATGCCTACCTTGACCTGGCAAAGCCATTTGATACAATACTTCACTTAGTTATTACAGACAAACTCAAACATTTAGCCATAAAATCCTATGGCACCTGATGGACAACCGAATAACTCATGGATAGGACAAATGAAGTTATGATGGGGGAATCCACCTCCACCAAGGCGTCTGTTACAAGTGGTGCCCCACAGAGCTCAGTACTGGGACCTTTCCTGCTCAGAATATACTTCTCTGAAGTCATATCAAATGTAGAGGGCCTTTGGTTTACCAAATTTGCTGATGCCTGCAAGCTGGTTGGAATCATTGAATCCCCCAAAGATGTAGATATCCTCCAGGAGGATCTGACACAGACAAATAACTGGTGCCAGAGCCATGGCCTAAACCTCAGTATAAAAATGCATAATTATACCCTTTGGGAAGATAATCACCCTGGAAAAGTACAACATTGATAACATTCCCCTAAGAGTAGACCCAGTTATAGGGTATTTGGGAACTCAAGTTGACAGCAGACTGAACTTTGATCACCATGTGTCCATGGTGATGAGAGATTCCTTTTACATGACACAACTTGGCATGGCATCCAGGTCTAAGCAGGTCATAGCCCCGCTCTACTTGGACCTTATTAGACCAATAATTGAGACAATGCACCCTTCGGCATTCAGCTGACAAGGAATTTGCAACAGCTAGAGTAGACACATAGGTTCCTTATTAAAAGAATACAGAGTGTAAATAACATGTCCTATGTGAACTACCTCAATGTCTTGTCCCTGTATTTGGTATTCTACAGACTACTGAAAGGCTATCTATGCCTTACCTACATGGCATTCTCCAGTCCAGACTTGATGGACCTGCTACACATTTACAAAACAAACATAACTTGAGTAACCCATATCTAAGGATCCAAACCTTGTCTATAACATAACTAAAACATGTAGGAAGGACAGGTATGTGTCTCAGAGAATATGCCTTCTCTGAAACAGACTCCCCATTCATGTGAAGCTGAGCTCTCCCCTAAGCCTATTCAAACTCAATTTGGACTGATGGATGGGAAATCCCAAATTCTCCTTGGATTGTCACCTGTGTCCCTTATGGACAGAGCCAGCTTGTAGATACTATAAGGTATGGGCATATACCAAAGCCATTCTAGTCCTAGGGCATTGATAACTGGGAACATTGGGGCATGAATAGGTAGACTTAAAATGACTCTTAGGCTGTTAGCCTAGTAACTTTCTATGCTCTTATGATTCTGTGAAAATGAACACTACCATTTAAAAGCTGGATCAATTTACAAAGCAGAATGATAAAAGTATTTAATTCTTCTGCTATGGAGGAATGAATCCAGCCTGCTTACTTGCAGCTTAGTGAAGAAACTTCAACAGGAAAAGTTAGTTGCATAATCTACTGAGGGAGAAGAGGAAATAAGGAATTAAAATAAACTAGCAGAAATATAAATAAAATATGTAAATAAAAAGAAAAAAAACTAGCATAATAATAAAATGTACAATGTAGAATATAAAAAACAGACTCTAGGGCGCAGAAAACTGGGTGCCTGCTTTGGATACAGGAAAGATGATAAGTCTACTACACTGGTTGCTTGGATCTATATTCCTGTGCTTACATCAAGGAAATACAAAAGAAAATGAACAACTTATTAAGAACATTAAAAAATACACTACAAATGGATACAATACATAAATGATTACAAATGATATAATGTGCATAATATTATATAACAGTAACTATTAGTATATCAGGGTATAAGAAGGCTATGTATCTGCTATTCTGACAGGAAAGATCCTAAGGCTAAATGGGTTCTACTTTAACATAGTGTGACTGGATCCACATTTAAGTACTGATGAGCAAGGGGGGGGGGGGTCAGGGCTTAAGAAGTGTCTGTAGATTCTTCAGAGAATGCGTTTGCATAAGTATCTTATTGAGTTAACTCAATACAAAATAATACTATATGTCAGAATGTCAAAGAGTTGCATGGACAAGTTTGTGCATTGATTTCTATAGGCCAGTAAGACCATCTATTAAATAGTAGTAATGGCTACTCAACATTTTTATCGATAGAAGCGATAGTTTACACATAATAACATGCAGTAGATACAGCTCTTGACCAGATACTTGCTGCTTCCAAAATAACAAAGACGGAGAGGACAGACGTGATCTGCCTTTAAGCAGTCATCAATTTAAAGATTTTTTTGAATGGCCTGGAAATATAGAGGGGTAGGGGGTAAGTGAGCTAGTCAAATTATGAGTGTAATGATTTACCTGCAAAATGTAAACAAAGCTATAATAATTGCTAAATCTGGGGAGAGTGTCAAGAAACAATAGTTAAACAGTATGTTGAGAGTTTCCAAGATGTCATTTCATCTTAAACACAGTTGTTTAAGGACAATGTCAGAAACAATAAACGACGTAGAGCCAATCCCAATACATAAATTATGAAGAAATAAGGAGAAAGGACCTGAGAGAGAGAAGGACAACATGAGAAAGTATGCTAATACAAAAAGAAGAACATTCAAAAATATTTGTTTATAAAATGACTAGCTGGATTAGTGAGAAAGTGAAAACCAATAGAAAAAATAATATTTGTTCAAGTCAGAATTTTACCAGATAAGTGAAATAAAAAAGGCCAGTTATTACTTGACAGAGGAAAATATTACCTTCAGGAGCTTTTTTTTTTCAGGAGGCCTGTAAGGCACAGGGGGTACAGAGAAATAATTGGAACAGTGATTAGTCTGCAAGTGGGAATGCCATTAAGAAAGTATTGGATTGTTATGTCCCATACAGCTGTGAAGATAATGTCTGACTTAAATAACTGCACTCGTTCACTTGAATCTTGATATCAAATAATAGTAGCATGTCTTATTTATAGGTGATATGAAACAAATTCCTAAGTATGAATGCTAAATAAAAGAAATTCCTAAGCATGGATGTTAAATAAAAATATGTTTTAAGAAATGCATCTTTTTTGAAGATGTGACAAACTATATAGATGTATACCATAAAAGCATAGTTCATAACTCCTGAAAACAGGAACAAACCCCCTTGAAAAGTAGGTACATCCAGCCAAGGATCTGGCCATCTGATTAGCATAAGATTTGAGTAGAAAATAATAGCACGTGACCTTTTCTAGTAGGAATATGGGATTATACTCAGAAATACATGTTTAAATAAGCAGAGTAGCAACAATGATTGAAAAATATATTGTTATCAAAACGAAGTGTAACATATGTAGAATTTAATGAACTGTATTGCAAATTTCTACCACACAAAATTATTTTTGCTTCAGAAAACGTGAAATGTGAGATGTGTGTCCTTTTTCTTTAAATTATTGCTGCCATTGATATGCTGGTCATGCAGTGGGGTTTAGACAACTTCCAAAATCAAATGTGATGAGGGGGAATCAAAAATTGTTTGAAGGGATAAATCACGCATGAAAATAGGGACATACCTCTAAAAATATCATGTGCAGGGGTAAATCAGACTTGAAAATTGGAACTTTCTTCCAAAACAGGGGCAGTTGACAAGTCTGGCATAGTTAACTAACTCAAATTCCGAAACATTGCTGAACTATAATCACAAATTGCTTTTTGCAGTTACTGCTCATAGCTTTAAAGCGAAACTCATTGTTGCTAATTATTAATCCTGCTTGTACCTGCAGCAGGACCAGTGGTGACAGACAGGGAAATCCACAGTTGCAGCTAGGGTATCAGAAAAAAAGTGCCAAGCTTAGAGAGTGCATATGCCTCAGTGCATGCACATGCACTAAAAAGCAAGAATATGAGAAAAGTAGCACAATACATTAAAAGGATCACATCACTGTCTGAAACTGTTTTTTGACCTCATTAAGGGATGGGAATTGATATAAGAGAGTAGGAAAAAGCAAGCAGAGGAAAACACACAATGGGAAACAAGGAAGGTAAGAATGGGAGGGGGAGAGGGAGGAAGGCTGAAAGTATATATTTTTTTGTGGGACAGATAACTGTTTTTCTTTAAAAAAGGGACACTAGAAGGACATATCTACAATATGCAGATGACTCAACTTTAGTTTGCTCTGCATCAAACCTCCCTGAGCTCCAAACAAAAACTCAAACTGCCTTCTCAACTACTGAGAATTGGATGCTCCAAAATCACCTCTCTTTGAATGCCAACAAATCAAAGATCCTTCACTTCTCTCCCTCAAAATCTATCCGCCTAGACAAAACCTCTTTCAAGATTACAAGCCTTGCCAACTCCACTATAGAAGTTCTTCCTTTTGCTAAAGTTCTTGGAGTTACTATTGATGAACACCTAAAATTCGATACCCATATTCAGCTAAATATAAAGAAAACCAATCAGAAACTTGGCATACTGTACAGAAACTCCCACTTCCTCTCCCCCTCAACAAGACAGACCCTCACCACTACCTTCTTATGACCTTCACTAATGTATGGTGATCCCCTACTAACCAACCTATCTTCCTCCATCTCTTCTAAACTAGAATCCCGTTACAATAAAATCTCAAAGTTTGCCACCACTTCAAAATACTACACTCACCACTGTAAACCTCTCAACCAGCTGCAAAGGCTAGAACTCCCAAACTACCTTGACTACCTCCAACTCATCACCACTCACAAGATTATTTTCAAACCAACTATATGCCCAGCACTAACAAACATCTTAACATTATACACCCCAAACAGAACTCTAAGATCTACTCACCAAAATCTAATCTCTCTTTATAAACCAAACCATCCCGCTGGTCAGCTTCTCCTATCCTTTTCCGTTGCCAAAAAATGGAATTCTCTCCCTCCATCTCTAAGAATTTCTGAGAACTCTGAACACTTCAAAACCCAACTGCATTCTTACCTCTCCCAAAAATGGAAATGCAATTGCACTCCGCCTACCTAACCTGCTTAATACATAAATACTTTATAACACACAAAGTTTACTCTTCCTTACACACTATTGATTAATCCTATGTACTGCCTTCATGCTAATGTTACCTCTATACCACTCTCAGAGGATTTAAAAGTCTGTACTCATTTAACTCATGCTAATATTCACGCATAAAGAACTCATCCATGCTAATGTTATTCCTATATCATTCTCAGATGATTTAAACATCTGTATTAATTTAACCTTGTATTAATGTTCTCAACCACTAAACATGTAAATATGCTTTACATCCTTCTCCAAGCTGCTGTTTAACTTTTGTTTAATTTTTGCTATTTTGTATGTAAAATTTGCTTTGTTTGTTTCTGTTTCCACTATGTATTGTACTTCATATTATGGAGCTTGTACTGTGTATTATTGGAGCTTTTCTCCCCGGGCCTCCACTGAAAACAGGCTCTTTGAGCCCAGTTGACCTCCCCGATCATCAAACTGGAAATAAATAAATAAATAAATAAATAGAGAGGGAAGAAGGGGAAGGTGAAGACATAGTAAAATGTTTATGGTAGGTGGCAGGGGAATACACACAACACATAAAAGGATACAAAAGACTGACATTGGAGGTGCTGTCACACTGAAGGAGAGTAGGACAGTTCATAGGTTCATAGGAGGTTACTAGGCTAATGGACCAAGACCCTTGCAAGCCTAGCCATAATTATCCTGTGTTATCCCAAATATCAATAGTTAGATGAATAAAGTTCACAGAGGCATGGACCTATGATATGGTAATTAATACTGACTACCACCATCCATGTGACAGTTACACAGCCAATACACACAAAAATAAATATGACAGTTACACAGCCAATATGCACAAAAATAAATGTGACAGTTCCACTGCAAACATGCACAAAAATAAATGTTACAGTTTCACAGCCAATATCCACAAAAAATAAATGCCACAGTTCCACAGCCCATATGTACAAAAATAAATGTGACAGTTCCACAAAAAATACACACAAAAATAAATGTGACAGTTCTACAGCTAGTATGCACAACAATAAACTTCACAATTCCACAATCAATATGCACAAAAATAAATGTGACAATTTCATATCCAATATGCACAGAAATAAATGTGACAGTTCTACACACACACCTAATATGCACAGAAAGAAATGAGACAGTTCTGCAGCCAACATGCACAAAAATAAATGTGACAGTTCTACAGCCAATATGCACAAAAAAGTGACAGCTCCACAGCCAATATGCTCAAAAATAAACATTACAATTCCACAGCCAATATTCACAAAAACAAATGTGACAGTTCCACAGCCAATACGCACAAAAAGAAATGTGACAGTTCTATAGCCAATGTGCAGAAAAGGAAATGTGACAGTTCAGCAGCCAATATGTACAAAAAGAAATGTGACAGTTCAACAGCCAATATGCATAAAACAAAATGTGACAGTTCAACAGCAAATATGCATGGAAAAAAATGTGACACTTTAACAGCCAATATGCACAGAAATAAATGTGACAGTTCCACAGTCAATGTACACAAAAATAAATTTGACAGTTCCAAGTCTGAGACATAATATAAACAAAGAGAAGAAACTGGCAATGGGTAGAATAGGACAAGGCAAGGTTTTGACATAAAAAGGGTACATCTGAACAGGTGATAGAGTAGGTACAGTCTTCTAAACCACATTGCCCATGTGGTCATGCAGCACCCTGGCCATCTTCCTTATTGGGTGCTGCTTGAGATGTTGCTGACAGGGACAGGCAGTGATGTGACTCTACCAGCCAAAATGGGAGTCTTTCCATGTGGCCACTATGGCTAATATAGGCATCTGGCTATTAATCCACCAGCTCTCTCACTATCTAGGCCAGCTGTTTGCTGGCCACAAAATCACCACTCCTTGCAATGCCAATGTTGGAACAATGACACTCCCAGGCAGGGAAGCAATACTAGGAGCAGGAGAGGAATCCTTCTCACTATCCTCCGCTGCATCCACAGGTGAGTCAGACGGGGATATTGCAGAAGCTGGCTGGGCCACCTGTGGGGCTGTGGACCTATGTCTGGCCACTGGAACTACCATGGCAGCTGCTGTACATAACTGCAAAATAAAAGGAGAAAAATAACATAACATAATAAACCAAGCAAACTAGGTTAAAAAAGATAATGACAAAGGTGGGGGGATTGGCATAACATCAGTATACTAACTTTTATACATATATATGGGTGCCTTATATGTAACAGTTTCTATTCTATAATGTGCCATCATAATAGGTAGTCACAGTTAACACCATGACAGTGTAGTAATTGTGCCTAAGACAGTCATGTGTAGGAGTGCTACCCACCTAGAAAGTGCTGGAACATCGCTATGAATCACTGACCAGTACCCATTCTATATCTATCTTGTAGTCTAACACTTACATGTCTTCAGGCCTAAGACAACAATGGTCTCAAACACTACCTACATAATTGTTTTGTCACTGTCTGAATAACATCCATTCATCAATAACAATACCTGCACATCTAAACATACTCACACTTGCTATTCCAGGGTGACTGATATGCATGCTGTTGCCACATAGCCAATGAAATACTAAAATTTTTTAAAGCAGTTACACTTTAATAAATAAAGCAACATAATGCACACCTCTGGCCCTGAAAAGCAATTCTTTATCCATTATACAAGCCAAACTAACATGAATAAAGTTTAAATATGTAACAGAAGACACACCTCTCCTTTGTTACAGCCAATCAATAACCTAATACAAATAAAATAATGCATAATTCATGGGTTCAATGTTCTGGGGATTTTAAAAAGGATGAGTTAAAAATAGTGAAATTCAGGAAGTTTTGATTAATGGTTTTAAATTCAAACCAAAAGACAAATTTTATTGTACCTTGGAAAAAGTAGTGTGCTGTGCCCAGTGCAGTGGATGTGTATGCTTCTATGTAGGTATAGGTAAGATGGAAAGGAAATTAAAAATGTATTTATGAACATTTGAGAGCTATAAGATTAAAAGATGAAACTAATGCTTTAACAAAGCACGGTCTGGAGTATATATAACATTCTTTTAATTTTCTTTGTACTGAATGTAGTGAAGATAGGCGAAAGGGGTGGACCATGGACTATCATTCTGGAGAGAATGGAATTAGCCAGGCAATTAACACTTAAGGGCTAATTATTGGCCAATTTTTAATGGCTACCTTTCTATAACTAGTATTTTAAGACTAAAAGCACAAAAAAGGTAGTTTTAACATTTTACACATTTAACTGCATTTACACATTTAAAATGTTTATTATTGTTTATTTATTATATTGTTACTTATCACACTATTTATAATGGTTTTAAAAGTTTTTGATGTGAAATTTATGTATGATTTATTTGATCTGTCATGCTCAGTATTGTTTATGTCGTATAGTGGTGAGAATAGTTGCCTTTCAAGATACTGACCTGGGTCTGATTCCTGGTTAATGCACTGATTTTAACTCATGCTTTTTAAAATCCCAGGAACAATGAACACATGAATTATGCATTATTTTATTTGTATTGCACTATTGATTGGCTGTAACAAAGGAGAGGTGTGTCTTCTGTTAAATATTTAAACATTACTCATTTTAGTTTTGTTTGTCTGATGAAGTTTCATTAAGTCATGAGATGAAAGCACTTGCAATTTTTTATTTGAAAGTTTCTCTAATTAAAGGTTTTACATCTGGATTTACTTTATTTACAATGGTTCGGTACATTTTTCATGGAATTTTAAACTTGGTGACCTACAACAGTCCTCACTTCAGTTTGCTGTTTTTGGTTTGTTCTGTTGCCCTTTGATTTTTTTTTCTCCATTATAGAAATCAGTTCTCCTGTATGGCCTCTCAAGCTGTAAATTGCAACATGTAGTAACATGCCTACAACTTACTCTGTATTAAACAGGAAATCAATTATCTCTGTAGACTGGATAGACACTTACAATACATCTTAGGTACTCTTACTCCGTGCTTTTCTTCCCATTGGCTCAGTAGGCCCAGATAGCACCTTTACTGGTTATTGTAGTGGTACCTGCACTGCACATCAGAGCAAGGTATGCCAGTGTGTCAGTGCATCTTAGACTACCCTGGGAAGAAAGTTCCAAGCATTCATCTTATACTGGGGACCCTCATAGGAGTCCCCAAGCAGACACTCCCAGTGATCTAAGTGCAGCAAATGCAAGAAGACTTTTGATTCCTTGCCACACCACTGGGGTACACACACACACACACACACACACACACACACACACACACACACACACACACACACACACACTGGTGTCAGAAGGCATTGCCATTCAGTAGGTTCCCATCCAGAGAATTATGGTTGGCTTCTCCCAGTCATGATACTATACGTATACTTCTGCATGTGCCATACAACATATATATAATATAGCTCTAAAAATACTGACATGTTAGGGTGAGATAAAAGTGTGAAAAATGGCATTTAACTTATGCTTTACCCAAACAAGGTTTAACTTTGATAGTAGATATGTTCTTTGGTGCCTCTGACAGCAGTAAATATCAAATATATTGCATGATATTCTTGTTGGAGAAAATTATGAAAGTATTCAAAGGGGAAAGTAATTGAAATTTAGGAGGGATTAGAATGAATATAAGTAAAAAAAGAAGTTCACCTTCAACCTCAATTGGCTAGAACAAGGAGTATATTACATAGAGATGGTATATGTGCTACTGTGGATTATAAAAATAGGCAAGAAGAACAGTCGGATCAGATTAATTTTTTAGCCAAACCCAACCCCTCAGATGATCCCAACAACTGGAAGAGAAGAAATGAATGACAGACGGTCCTCCAAGAGAAAGTTTGGAAATGTATCCCCACAACAAGAATTACCAAGAGAGCAACAATTACAATAGAAAGTGGAATTACTCAAGAAGGACAAGGCAGGGGGAGAGAAAGACATTAACCAGCTCTGAAAAAAGTATTGCTTTTGATTTTATTTTTTTTTAATTTACAGTTACACTAATTTGGAAGTTGCTCCCATTTATAGTGAATTATTATCTAAAGGGTTTACTTTTGTGCCTAGCAAACCCTTAAGTCTTGTTGATACCTTAATTAGGTTAAAATTACACATAAGAAAATTGAATCTTGAATTGGTTTTCAATATGTCATTAACAAATGAGACTTCTGGTCAAGCCCTTGCCCATACAAGTACATTCAATTCACCATTAATGCCTTCTTTAGTATTATATGAAAATTATATGAGTAGGATATAGGACAATTGTTTAAAAATAATAAAATCACTGATATGAATTATTATTTAATAACTGATGAATATATGTCATTAAATGAGTTACAGAATAACCGTTCAATACTTGTGTGATGTTATGAGGTAGTGACATCTGTGCCAGGGAGAGTAGAGCAGTACATTTGTACATATGCCAGCATAGCTGGCTGGTGTTTTGTAAAGAATTTTATTTTATTTGACTATCATTCTGATTTGTACAGATGCTTGAGTTAGAAATATATTTGTAAAGTTACTTGTGTTAAAAATGCATCAATAGTAGCTGGACAGAAAGAATGTACGTATGTATATTAGGTTGTATTGCTGTAACTGATCAAATGTGTATATTTCTCAGAGAACCCTGGAAGAACGGAAAGTTTGAAATTGTGGTATAGCTTTCAGATGCTGCCACAGATCTTAGCAAAGCTCTTGTGTGCATATTGTACCAGAGTCAGTGGCTTTGGAACCCTCACAGCAGCACTTTGGAACTTGACAGGAAAGATTTCTGACAGGATATATATCTCACATATCCACACAAAGAGAGACATCATCTGGCTTTTGCAGTGGTAAGACACTCAGCACACATGAGCTTGCCTTGCTTTTGTAAGTAGTCAGGGCACAGTAATTCTTTAGTTAGTCAGGGACATTTCATAGGTTTATAGGTGTGTACTAGGCTAATGGCCCTGGGGCCTTTACAAGCCTAGCCCATAGGATTACCCTGGCATCATGCCACCTGACCTTAGTTCCCAGTGCCTCTGTTGAGTATAGCCACTGGAGTTATCCCCCGGGTGAATTTTCTATTTCTCATCCACTCATCAAGATTTCTCTTGAAGAGGGTTAGCAAGGTGCTCTGCTTGACATGTATGGGAAGTCTATTCCATAGAAAAGGCAGTCTCTGGGTTATGAACCTGTTTCTCCAGTGCATTCTGTTGATTGCGGTAATGAAGTTGAGGTCTCTGGAGCATGTGGTGTGGAGGTATTGGGATTTCTTTAGATGCAGCATTTCTAACAGAGCTGGGTCAGACATGGCTTTGTAAGTCAAGCAGAGATCGCCTCTAAGTAGGCAATATGAGACAAAGAATAGTTGGAGTTTGAGTCTGTCCATATAGGACAAGTGTTTAAAGACTCGGATCCTCTTTGTGAGGTACTTTTGCAGCCTCTCCAATTGTTGCAGGTGTCTAGTGAGGTACGTGCCAAATGAGACATTGTACTTGATGATTGGCCCAATGAGGGAAGAGTAGAGGGAGACAATGACCTCTTTCTTCCTGGATGGAAAACCCTTAGTAATGAGAAGTGCCACATAGAAGGACTTTCAGACCACCGTGGCAATGTGGTGATCAAAAGAGAGGTTGCTGTCAACCTTTCTTCCCAGATCTCTTATAACTCCTTCTGTGTTCAGTGGACTACCATCAATGTGGTAATTCATGGGAACTGGGTTTTTCCCAAAGGGGATGATGACACATTTTTTGGCATTGAGCTTAAGGCCATGGTTCTGACACCAGTCATTGGTCTCAGTGAGGTCATTCTGTAGGATGTCCACATCACTTGGGGAGTTAATAATTGCTCCCAACTTGTAATCATCTGCGAACTTTGCCAGCCAGAGTTCCTTCATGTTGGCCTGGACTTCAGAGAAGTAGATACCAAACAGGAGAGAACCCAGGACCGAACCCTATGGGACTCCACTCATGACTAGTTGGCAGTCTGACTTGGAGTCAGCTACTTTCACATTGTGGGTTCTATCTGTGAGCCAGTTTGCAACCCACCTAGTAATATAGGGGTTGATGCCTAGCTTAGTGAGTTTTTTTATGATTCCTGAGTGAAGAATGGTATCAAAGGCCTTTTCCAGATCAAAGTAGGCTGTATGAACCACCTTGCCTTCATCCACAGCTCTGGTGACTGACTCAGAGAAATCGACCAAGTTGAGCAGGCATGATCTACCCTTCACAAAATCAAACTGTGTGGGATCTAGAGTTTGGAGATTCCCTATATCCTTATTTATTAGGTCCATGATGATGCGTTATATAGCTTTGCATATCAGACTTGTCAGGCTAATGGGGTGATAGTTCCCATAGTCTGTAGTTGCTCCTCCTTTGTGGAGAGGGATGACTGTAGAAGTGCACCATTTGGGAGGGGCAAAGCCTGAGGTGAGGCTGTGATTGAACAGGGCATATAGGTGAGGTGCCATTTCACTCTGTAGTTCATGTAGAACACAGCCAGGGATATTGTGAGGTCCCACAGAAGTTGTATTCTAGGCCTTGGACAGTGCTGTTTTAACCTGTGCAGAATTAATACTGGGTGTCTGGAAATCTACTGGTATTGTGATTGGTCCTTTGGGGGGAGAGAGGGGTAAAGTTGTCACTGAATCTGTCGGCCAGTATATTGGCAATATCTGTTGACTTGATATAGGAGGTACCATTGTGCAGTAGCTCAGAGCAAATCTAGGTACTGCCGTGGAGATTCTTTACATAAGTAAAGAAGTCCTTGTGGTTGTCTTTACTACCTGCTGCAATTCTGTTTTCATAGCTAGCATTAGAGGATTTGATGAGGGATCTCAACTTTTTGTTGAGGCTGATAAGGGAGTTTTTCCAGTCTTGGGACATCACCCTATTCTGCACCAGTTTCCTCCTTCTGTTGTCGAGTTTGTTTATGGCAGGGGACCACCAGATTGGCTTCCTTTTCTTGGAGGAGAGCATCTTAATTCTATTGGGTATGGTGAGATCCATGCATTTGTGTACATGTTCGTACAGTGCACTGGTGTATGATTCAGCGGTCATGCAACTATTCTCCATTTGCATGGGTACCGTGAAGTTGACCACCTCTGTTTTTAGGAGCCCAAAGTTAGCTTTGGAGAAGTTTTTCATAGTGGTTACCTTTGCAGGGGTAGGGGGTGGGGGTGGGAGGGATGTAGATCTCCAAGGTGATTAGTTTGTGGTCAGATCTAACCAGGGAGTAGCTGACTATTGGTGTAGAGCAATGGTCACCCATGTTAGTAATGACCAAGTCAAGGATGTTGCTACCTCTAGTGGGAGTATGAATGAGCTGGTCCGGGGTATTGGAATTAATGAACTCCAGGAAATGTTGGGCAAGTGTATTGGTATATTAGTAGCTTTCCCAGTTAATGGAGGGGTAGTTGAAGGCACCTAGTATGAGAGTGTTAGGTTGGACCCTAATATTCTCCAGGGTTCTTTGGAATGTGGAGTATGAGTCTTGGGACATGGTTGGGGACCTATAGCAGGCTATGACCTGAATCGCTGTCTTACCCAATGTTAGCTGCACCTGAAGTATCTCTGATGCATTATTGGGCTACCAGTCTAGAGGTGTGCACATCCTTTATGAATATGGAAACACCACCACCTTTGGAGCTTCAGTCCAAGTTCTGGGGTCAAAAGATGTCGAAAGAGTTATAGCCTGGTAGTGTAGGGGTGCTTTCTGCTGCCTTGAACCAGGTCTCTGTTACAGCACAAATGTCTATGTTCTCCATTTTAAGGAGTACTTCCAGTGAGTGCATTTTGAGATTTAGACTTCTAGTGTTGAGCAGCATGACACTCAGATTGCATTTGTTTGTAGCTGTTACAGTGGTAATTTGGTCTTTGGAACACCATCTAAAAGGCACTATAGGGGTGGCAAGAGTGGTGGCCAGTATCCAAAAGCCCAGGGGTGACAGATGCAGGCCATCTCTGGCAAAGCATCGAGGTCTGTCAATCATGTCATCTCAGGCAGACAGATACTGGATCCCCTTAGAATGACACCAGAAACTTAGCCAATTGTTGAAATCAATCATTTTCTGCTTGTGCTGTGGTATCATTCTGGGTGATGGTAGTATGCTGCTCAGGGCTAGGGTCATACCTGCCTGAGCTACATAATCTGAGAGCTCCTCCATGTCATGTAGTCCAGGGAGGTACATCTCAGGTCATTCACACCCACATGTACAATGACTGAGTCATATTTGTACCTGTTGTTGAGGGACCTGAGTGCATGCGTCTTGTGGTGGATACTGGCACCTGACAGGCAGCTGACTGTTACTTCCTCCTCATTCAACCTATTGAGTGCGACATCAGTATGCCTCACTGTTGAGTCACTTATGACTAGTGTGTTGGGCATGCTGTTTTGTCTTAGGGGCTTTGGTTGAGTGGCACACTGTTTAGGAGAGTTATGCATCTCATGATTAGTGTTGTGTTGTGGTGGTCGAGTGCATTTCTGCCTTGGAGGTATCTGCTGTTTGGGTAGATTTTTATTGAGAGCCTCTGCAAAGGTGGGTGCATGGTTTGTGTTTTTATGTGAAGGCAGTGCTGGTGTGTGTTCTGGAGGGCAATGTGTTACACATGGTGTAGTGCAAGTGCTGACCTTCTCCTCTTGACCAGCTATTCTGGTCTTGGCTGGAGAGTGCGTGGCTTTCAATTTGGATATATAAAAGTGCATCTCTAGCAAGTCTGAGTGTTGGGAGATAAGAGGAGAAGGTTGTCGGTGTACATGAGGCAGTTGCTACATTGCCTCAGGATGCCTAAGTTCACCAGGTTAATAGGAGAAAACACAGGGGACTGACCTTTAAACATGCCTGGAGGGGTGGGCATTAATAATAAGTACTAGATCTGTTTCCTTGTAGAATGTTTAGTGGTGGTAGCACTTTTGTGTGCTACAATAATTGCTACAAGAAGTTTGGTAAAGTGCTAGACTAATAAGCTAGTAAAATAGTAGGACTGGAGAGAACTAGTAGATCTAAGGGAAAAATTGAAGAGCAGACTTTGGCACTGCTCAGAAGCTTACAAACAGTCCTGGATACAGCAAGTCTGTATCTGGACTAGACTAGTTACAGGAAAGGCGGGAAGCAAGTACAAATGCGGGCTTTTAATCCAGAAAGTTGAAAGAGATGGAAAAACTGCCCAAACGGCCAATAAATTACAATTTATCAGCCAGAAACCACTCCTCTTGTGGTAGATAGGCTACCTAGTACTTACCACTCCCACTGACAAGCTAGAAGGCTTCCCTCCAACACATAATGGCTTGGGGGGCTCAGAAGCTTACAAGCAGTCTTGAATACAGCAGACCTGTATCTGGACTAGACTAGTTACAAGAGAAGCAGGAAACCAGCTCAAACATAGGCTTTTAAAACAGAAAAATTGAAAGATATGGAAAAAACTGCACAAATGACTAGTATCTACACTTTCTGGGCCAGAAACCACTCCTGTTGTGGTAGATAGGCTACTTAGTGCTTACCACTCCCACTGATAAGCTAGAAGGCTTTCCTCCAACACAGAAGGGCTCAGAAGCTTACAAACAGTCCTGGATACAGCAAATCTGTATCTGGACTAGACTAGTTACAGGAAAGGGGGGGTACAAGTGCAAATGTGGGCTTTTAAATCAGAAAGTTGAGAGAGATGGAAAAACTTCCCAAAAGGCTAATAACTACAATTTCTGGGCAAGAAAGCACTCCTTTTATGGTAGATAGACTACCTAGTGCTTACTGCTTCCACTGATAAAATAGAAGGCTTTCCTCCAACACAGAAAGGCTTGGGGCTCTAAATCTTACAAACAGTCCTGGATACAGCAAATCTGTATCTGGACTAGACTAGTTATAGGAAAGGTAGGAACAAGCTTAGAATTTTTTTTACAGAAAGGCAGCTAAAACAGCACTAAAAACAATTCAAATGCAGTGCAAGCTAGCACACTTGAGTGTGCAGCAATATTAGAGCAAATACAGTTTAAATAAATGCAATTTATTCAAACTGTATTCTGAACTAAATTTAATTATTGTTTTATTCAACTCTGAACAGTTAAAAAGTGCCAAAAAATATACTTATCAGCTGAGAAGCACACTCAGTCAGAACACAAGGATATTCTAGCCAAAAATCTATTTTGTTTAGTAAATTGGAAAAGGAGAAAGCAGGAACAGAAGATAATTCAAGGTTAAGAACCTAAGTGGGTTGGCCTTCTCAAATGTTCTCTCTGTATTAGGTAGAATGAGCTAATGACAATAGACTTGGAGGAGTGTTCCAGATCACATTTACAGAATGGGTGGGCAACTGCAAAGCCACCAAGTATAAGAACAAGACACCAATAGGGAGGGCGGGTGGGAAACTATTACAGCTACTATCTCTAGCCACTAAATGAAAGTTTTAAACAGATAAAGGAGCAAGGAGACACTAGAGAATGCTTTTAACTGCAAACAAATCAGTTATATGATACCTGACTAGAACACAGTAACCTCGCAAAAAATGCACAGAAAAGCACAGATAGAGCACTCACAAACAGAAATTACAACATTGAGTATGAAAAAGCAGTTTACAGTTAAGTAAATCAGTAGAAATGTAATTATAGTAATGAAACAGTATCTAACAATGAAAACTACTGTTAAAAAAGTGTATAAAACAGTACATAAATGCAGTAAAACAGTAAAAAGGCTTTATAACAGTGCAAAACCTAGTAGATTAGATGTATAGCATAATTATAATGTTAAAGAAGTGCAATTCAATGAAATAAATGTAAGAAATAACTTAGTCCGCTCTTGGAATCTTAAGGAATTTCTGCTTTGCCTCAGTGATGAATCACCATTCCACAGCCTTGTAAATACAAGCACATCCCCTTGCAGACACAGGGTTTATATACCAGAAAGGATGGAAGAATCTAGAAGCTCAAATTACTATCCAGTCCTACTAGCCCCTGCTCTTACACCAATCACTTGTGCTAGAGAAGGTCAGGAAACCCTGTTATTCTCAATAACAAAGAAGACAAGACACTATCAGCAGATGATGACTGCCAGAAACACAGGAAATTCAACAAACAAAACTATCAGGCCTGGACAACAGCAAGCCTCTATGTAGATTATGCTACATGAGTAGAACACATAAACCTTACAATAAATGCACAGCAAAGCACAAAAAGAGCACTCACAAACAGAAAATACAAGTCTCAGTATGAAAAATCAGTTTATAGTTTAGTAAGTCAGTAAAACTGCAATTACAGTAATGCACACTATTACACCTACTAGCTCTAGCCACTAGATAGAATGAGCTAATGACAATAGACTTGAAGGAGTGTTCCAGATCACATTTACAGTATGGGTGGGCAACTGTAAAGCCACCAAGTATAAGAACAAGACACCAATAGGGAGGGCAGGTGGCATTCTATTACAGCTACTATCTCTAGCCACTAAATGAAAGTTTTAAACAGATAAAGGAGCAAGGAGACTCTAGAGAATGATTTTAACTGCAAACAAATCGGTTATATGATACCTGACTAGAACACAGAAACCTCACAAAAAATGCACAGATAGAGCACTCACAAACAGAAAATACAACCCTCAGTATGAAAAAGCAGTTTACAGTTAAATAATTCAATAAAACTGCAATTAGAGTAATGAAACAGTATCTAGCAATGAAAATACTGTTAAAAGAATATAAAACAGTACATACATGCATTGAAATGTAAAAAAAAGCTTTATAACAGTGCAAAATGTATAGCTGTATAGCACAATTATAATGTTAAAGAAGTGCAATTCAATGAAATAAATGTAAGAAATAACTTATTCTGCTCTTGGAACCTTAAGGAACTTCTGCTTTGTCCCAGTGATGAATCAAATAGTTTATTATTGTTTTCTGCATCTGTGAGAAACTATCCAACTGTATTATTTTTATATCTCTGTGGTTGAAACTCTGTTGTTTATTCTATTCAGTATTCTCCTGTTTTCTGTTTTATCATTTATCATTAAATATTTTGATACCATCCATTGTGGCTGGTCCTTTAGAGAATACTTTTAACATCTTGAGAGTACTTATGTTTGTTTTAGTGACATTGTGGCCACTCCTGAAAACCTTGCTGCTTTGGTCACACTCTACTATTTGTGTTAGTATTAATTTTTACGCAGTATAACTGAGTACCTTTTGTAAGAGCCTTAGGTTAGCTGACTGGTGGCAGAATGATTACCTCAGAGTCTGGCCAGAAAGGGTCACAGTTAGTAAATCTGTGCCAGCTTTTCCCAGGTGTGTATGTGTGTGTGTGTGTGTGTGTGTGTGTGTGTGTGTGTGTGTGTGTGTGTGTGTGTGTGTGTATGTGTGTATGTGTGTGTGTGTGTGTGTGTGTGTGTGTGTGTGTGTGTGTGTGTGTATACGAAAGTCAAATATCTAAGTTTGTGTGTCAACTACTGGGAACAGGGACACAGAACTACATAGTAGTCAGTGTGGAGATTTCTGTGGGTTGGGAGAGAGAAAGAGAGTGCAGCTCCAGATCTGGAGTGTGCTCCATGTGTGCTCTTAAGGGAAATTGTACTTGGTGCAGGAAGCTAATCTGAAAATACTGTGCAAATCTGTCTTTGCTGTTAGTGACCATCCCTCACTGGAGTTAGTGGTAAGGTTTGAGTCTCCTTGATTGCTGGTCTGGAGTAGAGACCTGTCACAATTTGGATAAAGGGAGTGGAGTTGTAATTATGGACAGTTAAATATATTCTAACAAGATATTGCATTAATTGCACAATGGAATTTATTTTGTGACTGCTTCAGTTAATGAGGTAAATATTTCTACTCAAACAATTGGTTTAGTGTTTAAGAATATTTGTTTGGAAAACAATTTTGCCAAATCAAAAAAAATATATATATTTGACAGTTAATAAACCTCTAGTTTCATTTGTATTTGGTATCTCCAAAGTGCACAAGAATATCTTGAACCCACCCTAAAGGCCAGTAGTGGCATCGGGTGACTCCAAGGCTGAGTCTTTGGCCGTAAATGTTGATTTTAACTTAAAAAGATTTTCTAATGACAAAAGATATGTGTTAATTGATTTATGCTGCTTTTTAAAAGAAATTGGTGAAAGTACATTTTATAAAAAAAATAATGTTGGTTGGGATATATGTTAAGGATCTATTCCTGGTAATATTTCATGATACAGATTTGGAATGATTTTATAAAGCTTTAGTATAAGCAAGTAACTTATTACATACTGAGATTAAAGTGCTATGTTTGTTTATGGTCTTTGTTTTGTGGAATAATTATGTAGACTTTGAAGGGGAATATACTTTTATTTGCTTATAATATTCGGAATATTATAAGCAAATAAAAGGAGTAGCAATGGGGGCAGCAGCAGCTCCAGTCTTTGTGAACATTGTCTTATGGTGGTGGGAATCAATTTTGTTTTCCCCTTACTTTATAAATAATATATATATAAATATATATATATATATATATATATATATATATATATATATAAATGTTTTAAATTTTTGGATGGTATATTTATTATGTGGAAAGGGGATATAGATATGTTGAATGATTTTATGGGGGGTATACAAATCAAACTACATATTTTTTTAAGATTAATATCAGAATAGAATCTGGCTAGGATAAATTATATGGATGTGACTATATAAAAGAATAAAGTGGATGATAGATGTGAATTTAACATTTTTAAATGGATAACTTATATAAAATTTATGGGCGGCACAGTGGTGCTGGACAGCACAGTGATGCAGTGGTAGCTTTGTCACCTCACCGCAAGAGGTTCTCTGGTTCAATTCTCAGCTGGAGTGCCTTCTGCGTGGAGTCTGCATGTCCTTCCTGCATTTGTGTAAGTTTCCTCTGGGTACTCCTGTTTCCTCCCACATTACAAAGATATGTATCTGGAGAGTTTTTCCCAAGGCCTCCACTAAAAATTGGCTTTGCTCAAAGTTAGATTTTCCTGGTAAACAAATGTTAAATAAATAAAAAAATAAAAAGCCAACATTCTCTAATAGTTATTTACATTACAACAGTAGTCACCCTTTGTGGCAAAATAAAAGTCTAATAAAAGGACAAAGACTATCTAGGCTTATATCAGAAGATGAAATATTTATAAATAAAAGGAAAATAAAAATAAAATAAAATGAATGCTTGTAGAAAAAAAAATACCCAAAATATAATAGAGAATATATGTGAAGAGGTATTTTCAAAAATGATTACACATTTCATCATGTTTTAAAATATTCTAGAAGTATAATGGTTAATGAGAAAAGTAACAGTGATTTTAGAAAGGCTATGGGATTATCATTTGGAAATGGGGTGTGTGAGGTTAGATCCATTTTAAATAAAAATTGGTCTGGAGTAATTCAAACCATGGAATTGGAAGAGAAACTAGGGAAAAGACGTGACCTTTTACATAAAATGAGTAAAAATATCAAGTTTTTTTTAGAAGGTTACAAGAAGTATTATTTTGAGTCAAGTAATAAGAGAGGGATGTTTAAGTGTGGGGCATGTTCTTACTGTCATTACATATTAGTATTACCACAGTACTTGGGAATTATCCAAAGACTATAGTTAGTAATGGGAGATTTAATTGTATTACATCTGGAGTGGTGTATATGGCCACCTGTGTACCATGTCCAGGATTTTATATTGTAAAATAATACAACCCCTGAGAAATAGAATTTACCAGCATGTAAATGCTAACAGGAAAAACAGTCGAAACACTTTGAGTGTGCATGAACAGAAATGCCAACATTTTAAAAAGTTTATTTTATATGTGCTTGAAAAGAGTGCTAAAAATGTTGGAAGTGGTAAATGGGAAAACTATTTGGAGACTCGTGAACTGTATTGGCAAATACTTTTAAATGCTTTTTGGGCTCCAAGAAATAATCCCCCAGATTCAGGAATGGCTGATTTCTGTGCAGGAACAGTGTAGCCACTCCTGCATGGAAAATGGCCGCTTTGCGATCCAGGTACGTGCCGTTTTCACATGCACAAGTGGCCCTACACTGTTCCTGCATGGAAAGCCATACAGGATGCAAATAACCTCATCTGCTGGTAAAAACCATGCAAATGAGGTGGTTTCGTGATCCACGAAGCTGGCCAGACTGTACAGGAACAGTGTCAGAGCAGAAATGTATTCAGATAGTAACTGAATACATTTCTGCATCTGAACAAATAGAGGCAGGACAGCTTGTGTAAAGCTTGTATTACAGTCAAACAATCATGCCATTGGCCAAATATAAGGCCATTGGCATTAAAAACAGTTTTTTTTTTTTAAATTAAACTTTTTTTTTTTGGCTGATCTCAGCTGTTTAAGCTTATGGCAGTGGTGCACAAATAGGATCATGCCAAAATTTTTTTTAAAAATGAGAAAAGTCAATGTTAAGTTAATTCTGCATGTTGCCATTATAGCCACTGATATGCAGAATGTAAACAATACCAGGGAGCACTGGTTGTCAAAAGGAAAAGGTCCATTTAAGTGCAGTAACTAATGACCTGCACACTGGGCTATCCAAATGAGAGGAGTTATACTGAATCACAGATTTCTTCAAAGTGTCAGCTTGTACCTAACCGTGTATGTGCAGCAATACAACAGTGGAAGTGTAAGAGCTGAATGACTTCATAAGGGGGTGTGTCATGCTTGCTGTAAGCTCATTGGAGCTCTGTGTCCCATGCTTGCCCTTAGCTAAGCACAGCTAAGGAAGGGGGAGTGTCAGATGTGTCTGAGTACTGTGTATATAGCCTAAATGGGTGTGCGTGCCGCACACCAGGATTTAAAGCAAAAAAAAAAAGGAAATGGCAGCACTGTTTACATATGAGCACTGGGTATCTGTGGTGTGCCTCAAGGCTTACATAGGGAGGAATTAGGAAGGGGAAATAGCACTAAGAAGGCAATCAAGGAGAACTAGCATAGCTGGCAGGTGGAATGTATCAGAATCAGCCAATTACGCATGCAGCAGCCCAGCACACCAATATAAACTATGCAAACACCCTACAGACTGTTTTTTCCCACAAACTCTACACCACCGGTGTACACAGATGGGGGATTTTTAACTGGAAAAACTAACTAAAATGTTAGAGGCTGCTGCTTTACTCCATCAATACATGATAGAGACTGAGGGTGGTGAGGAGGAGAATGCTGACAAATGACCCACAGTGAGGAGGAGGAGGAGAAGAGTGTACAGACCCAGGGTAACCTACCAGGGACTACATGAGCTGGAGATAGTAGGGCACTATAGGGTGGACAGGGACATTCTACAGCAAATCGTTGAGCTGTGCCAGTCACGCCTCACAGACAAAACTAATAGAGGGGAACTCATCCCAATGGATACCAAGGTATGTCTAGGCTTAAGAATACTAGCCACAGGTACCTTCCAAAGACCAACTGGGGATATCATGGGGGTCTCACAGGCATCAGCATCCAGGTACTTCACCAGTTCCTGGATGCCATGACACAACATGCCAATGAGCACATATATTTTCCTACTGCCCATGAGGTGCTGACCAGATGTATGCGTCTCTTCCACAGTATAGCAGAAAACCCTGAGGTAGTTGGTGCTATAGACTGCATACACATCCACATCAAAGCACCACCCGGTGAGTGGGGCAGAGTCTACAAAAATGCAAGGGCTTCCCCTCCATCAACTGCCAGGTTGTGTGCAATGCCCAGGACATTATCATGAATGTGTGCACTGGCAACCCTGGGAGCTATCACAACTCCCACATCTGGCATTGCTTACAGCTGTATCACATGTTTGCCAGGGGGAACATCCCTTATGGCCATCTAGTGGGGGATGCTGGTTATGCACTGGAGCCATGGCTGATGACACCCATCAGAAATGCACACACACCTGAACAAGAACACCATAATGAGGCACATGCACAAACCAGGATCACTGTAGAGTGTGTGTTTGGGATGCTCATGTCACGGTTCCACTGCCTTGACATATCCGGTGGAGCCTTGCAGTACTTCTAGCTACATGTACACAAATGTTCACAGTATGTGCCATGCTGCACAATATTATCCTGCAGAAACAGCTGCAGGAGGAACAGCATGGGGCAGGGCCACACAGCTCCCCACCATTGCCAAGGCCAGCACAGGCACAAAGGGACTTGAAGGGGGAACATCCTGAGCCTTCCCCTGTAGGCAGAAGTAGGCATGCACAGTATGCCCAGACTTTGGCAAAGAGGTAATGCATAGCACACACACTCACACTGTAGAGACCCAGGGACTGATACCTCTCTCTGACTCTCACATTCAGTAAAAGGGATGCCAAACATGACACTACCTGAGCTTTACCATGTACAGGGAGTGTACTATGTGGATCCAACATAGTCAGCCCTCCAGCACTGTCCTCAATACTGGCCCAGCAACAAGGTAAGTCACCCTTCCTTTCAATTACTGAATGGAGTAGTATGTTCTCATACTTGTATGTATGATATGGATGCAAGCACGCAAGGGAATTGGGAGGCTGAATGGGATAGCAGCAGACAGCTATATGGGACAGCAGGAAATTCATAACAAATACTGGTGTCAACATACTAGGCAGCTCTACACAAGGTGACGACCCCCGCCGCAGTACATGTGATGGCCCAAAGAACTGTGGGTGTCAATTGTTCACACACATGGATGTCTGTGAGGGTCACATACCCACTACCAGCATCACCCAGCAGGACAGATGTAGATGACCATGAAGAAAGGCCAGGCTAAGGTCCCCAAATGATGGCAATGGTGAACAGCCCCCCACCAGACCTACACAGACATACTTCAACAGGTCTGGCAGTTGCATTCTAGTTCTGAAGGGTAAGAAGTCTGAAACTGAAATATACGCCATTAAGATCTAACATGTGTACTCTACTGATATGCCTCCAGTCTGCATGATAGGTCACAATGCAACATGAAATGGAAGCCAACAGAGTAACCAAAATACCAGTACAGTAATTTCAAATGTTAAAGTCTGAAGATGTGAATCCCCCCACAATCCCATGTAGAAATGCAGTAACAGATGGCGTGAGGCACTCTCAAATGGCCTACAGTCCTCTGGCAAAGGCGCATGCCTCAACCATAGTGCCAATGTACAGAATGAGAGGGGGTCCCAACTAACAACCTAACACAGTAAACAGAAAACAAATGCAACGCCATGTTGACAAATGCCAGTAGCATGCCTACCTATGTCCTACTGCAAGGACTGCGGATCAGGCCATAAATACTACTGGGATAAAGGCTCAACTATAGGAATACCTCTGAGATATTGCTTACATAATGGTAGGTGGAAGAGAGAATAACAGAAAGGGGGCTGTAGAAGCATGGATGTCATGTGAAATCTGATACTCTAATGTCCGCCCATTATACTCCTGACTGCAAACCCATGAATGAATAGCCACAAAAATGCTTGTAAACCACAATGTGAAGGTAAACTGACCAGATATATGAGTCTGCCTCTAGTTAACCTGGGTGTATCTGTGCAGCTGAGAGGTATGGGTGGCCCCAGCAGGATATGGCCATTCCGTGAAGTTGAGAAAAGCACAAGGAGGAGAACCCCAGCCAGCATACTAACAAGGTGCTGAAACATTTACACAGAAACAGCAGTCTATTGTCTGTAGCTACCCCTCCACAAGGGCAGGTGTGTACCAGAATGTGTAGTCTATATGCTTCAGAATATTGGTCTCAGCTTCATTCATCTTGTATTTCCCGGTAAATAACTGTGAGCAAAGGATGATAACTATCAGTAGTTGATGACATGACACATCACAGTGTAAAACAGTACATATGTCAGAAAATATATGCTTCAACTAAACGTCACACAATCAGCACAGACAGTAATAGTTACAGTATCCCCCGTATGTTAAGCCCATTGTATCTCCATATTGACAACCTATCTATAGATATCCTGCAGAAACAGTTTGCTAGGTGTAGCTGTAGCACACAAAACCCTGAACTGGAGTCCAACAGTCCCTGGAATGGATGCACACACTCAATATAGAAGGTCATACTGGGCATGCTCCTACACTTAGAGAAATGAAGTCCATGTCTCACAACAAAGTGGACTATAGATATCTGTTTATTCGCAGATGTCTGAGCACACACCATATTATGCACCATTTATACTTCACACACACACACACACACACATACACACACACACACACACACACACACACACACACACGCACACACGCACACACACACACACACACACACACACACACACACTGGATAGGAATACTCACACATATCTAAGGCCAACATATGTCAAACATACACACACACAGACGTGGGGACATACCTCTCAACCTGGAAACATCAAAAATCTGGACAAGGCCCATGGAAATGGGTACAAATCTGTACGCTGATTAACATAAAATTTGCATACATAATTACACAATCCCGCCCACTACGATTGGAATTGTGGGATACCAACTTTCCAAAGCAAACTGAAGAACAGAACCAAAATACAGCACCAGAGCCCCCCTGCAGCCATTCTAATGCCCCATTATCTGGCTATTTCACCCCATTTACAATAAACACTAATGTGTGCATACTGCTTTACTTCTACAATGATTTGGATTTTATTTTTGCATTTTATAGCACAATGCACAAACACTAATAAATGACATCTGCTAATCAAAGCAATACTGTCTCACAATGGAAATAGACTTGGCATTAAAACCTCTCTGCCCTTGAAACTCACATTCATTGACAGCATTGAAACCCACACCATATCCAAAGAAAATGCATCTGGCCAGTGCTGGATAAAGATTATCTTTGGGCTGTTTTCAAATCATAGGCCCCTTGCACACTAAACAAGAGACATGCATGCGTTCTTTGATCAGCTTCCTGACTTTATTAAATTATATTCCTTATACAAATACAGCACACTTGTTAGACTTAAGTTAGAGAGCATTTTAAATTAAAAAAAAATTTCCAGTAGGCAATGAAGCAAAATGCATGAACCAATAATGACAAAACTGCCCTATTCAGAACATTTCCATCATAAAAGTCTACTTCCACACACAATTGCATTTTAAATTTATTGTTTGAATATTTTCCAGTAGGCAATGAAAGAAAATGCATGAACCAATAATGACAAAACTGTCCTATTCAGAACATTTACATGATAAAAGTTTACTTCTACACACACACACACACAATATATATATATATATACATATATATATATATATATATATATATATATATATATTTATATATATATATATAAAATGGCAATAGTGTAAGCCATAGGCATCTTGAACAGCTTCTTGCACTTATTTTCAATTTCACTTTTTTGTGTGTGGTGGGGGGTGGGGGTGCAAAAGGCCAGAAACCAGGGACACATTTTAAACATTGCCTGTATAATTTTGGAAAGTTGCTTGAATAAAATGTTGTGATACCACCATGCATTTCACTAACAAGTCTTGAACCCAGGACACTACACTCACAGCAACATACCACTAAGCCAAATCACCACTTTCCTGAAAGACAGGATACTGAAACTTAAATGGCTATCATTTAGTGAACTCACTTCTCACCGTAGCTCTCAACATCTTAGCACAAAAAACCTGGACAAGGCCAATAATGGGGGAATACAACCCCAAAACAGGAACATATTCCAAATACTGATCTTATAAACTTAGAAAATTGCTAGAATAAAAGGTTTTGTGTTACCATTTATTTTCTGAAGAATATGAAATCTGAAATTCAAATGTCTGTCATTTAGTGAATTCAATTCTTCAGTGATTTGCCAAAAAAAGCCTGAAAATCACAGATTTAATGAGGAACAGAACAAAAACATGAGGCATAAATTCACAAGTGGTGGTGGCTAAGGACTTTCTACCTGAACCCAAGGTACAGGGTTTCAGTTGGGGGCATTTTCACACACACACACACACACACACACACACACACACACACACACACACACCCACACACACACACACACACACACACACACACACACACACACACACACACACACATATACACACACATATATGCAGTTGCATACAGAGATGTGGAAAACAGACTATTAGGATCCATTATTTTGTAATGGATGATGAATATATTTCTATTTATAAGTACATATTTTAAGTGCATCAGCTAGTTGTTGAAAGTTGCAGATAACATCTCATTCTGGCAATGGACATAATCACTTTGTAGATGGCTATTTCTGCTGCTCTTTTGATTGCAGCCCTGTAGGTTTTTGTCTTAAGATCTCATTTTTTTCATAACTATTCCCTTATTGATTGTATGTCCTGTACATGGTATGCCTGAGAGCAGTCTTAACCAGTGTATCCCTATATTCAGCCTTTACTCTACTCTCAATAACACCTGGCCACTATTGGAATTGTCTGTATTTAGTATCAGTGAGCTTACTAATAGGAAACACTCTGCAGGAGGTTTAAAAGAACGCAGTAGGCCATTTGTAATGTCATTTGTGATGTGAGTCAATTACATAATTGTCTATATTTCTATTCCTGAAAAATTGGCAAGCCTAACTTGAATGATTAGAAAGAAACCCCTCATTTTCTAGGTCCAGCAGGCTGTTCTACACACACACACACACACACACACACACACACACACACACACACACACACACACACACACGCACACGCACACAGACACACATACACACACACACACACACACACACACAAACAGGTTTACTATCGTTATGTCGAAAATTAAAAAAAAAAAAGTGTACTTATCAGCGAAGTGTTTCACCAAAAGTGCACAATTCCGAACCTTCCTAAAGTCGAAAAAACAGCTGCTAATATCAGAAATGTCGCTCGCGACATTTCTGACACTTAACAGCAATCCCACCCTTCCCTTAAGGCCAACAGTTGTCAAACACTGTAGAGGCTGGTGTAGATAATCCACAGCCCTAAATGTTTAGTGCCATGTGCAATGACTACATGACAGTATGGATTAGTGTACAATATAGGCAACCCTTTTAATACTCAGAGACCACTCTCCACCCATGAATCATACACAAACACACTTGGCTAGGCAACAATCACTATATCAGTAGTTCCCCTGCATATTTCCTCACAAATAGTACTCACTGTGTGACTGCAGTGGACTACATGCCTGTTGACCACAACAGTGCCACTTGACATCAGAAAGTACTTTGATGTGTTAAATGTCCTGACTGAGTGTGTGTTATCCAGCAAATAAAATGACATGGTACCCTGTTTCATCCCCTCAGTAGCCCATTCAATGTGTACAGTGGCCCTTTTGCCATATTCCCCACTGGGCGCCTGCAACAACTGTAGAGTCTGCAAATTTACCCCACAAAGGGAATACCATGCCTTATGGTCATGCCCTCTATGGACAGATGCCAATAACTCCAATGAATACCCATATCATACTGTCAATGTAGGTGAAATCACTACCTCATTTACATAGCCAGGTCTCACCAAATGACGTCAGGAATGCTACATCAGAAGATACCAATCTGTCCACACAACATTCCCCAGAGACCTCAAGCACACTTCCACACTTCAAAGAATATGCATGTGGGACATGTGCACAACCCAGACAGTGTCCATGTTATGGAATATAAATCACATACATGGGAAGCAGTACACAACACTGGCCACCCACAATAGAAATCTGGATGAGTGGATGGGGAATGCAATACTCACCCCTGGGGACCACTCCAGTGACTATACACCTGAGCCACACTGGGGACTATTTTCATCTGGCCCGATGCCAGAGTATTCCCTTGGGCTAGCCTTGTAGATCCTTCAGGCCTATTCACCTACTGCACACCTATGAAGCAATGAACCTATGGATCTCAGTACTGGCAAGTGTGTGTGTGTGTGTGTGTGTGTGTGTGTGTGTGTGTGTGTGTGTGTGTGTGTGTGTGTGTGTGTGTGTGTAAATAGTAATCCCAGTCTGTTTGGTTGATGAATATCTCCTGTGGCTGTGGTTATTAGCACTCGGAGATGTTTCCAAACCAGAACATGTACCATTCTCCATTCTACAACAGATGTTGTAAATCAACACACACCTATGTACAACCTTCAGCCCTATAATATGTGAGGCATATGCAACCACTGTGTTACAGACTGGGGATTACCGTGCACATACTGTACCCTGCCTATGACATGGTGGATGTGTTACCACACTGCCATACCCCATGGCCTTGCTGCAGGGCTACATCCTGGTGACACACAGATGCCTAGAATGGAAATGTAATACAGCATGTGAGAACACTTTCACTCAGCACTTCACTTGTGGGGGATGAGTGGGGTAAAGCTGGCACTGAATGTGTTGCCAAGACTGTGGCCAACATCTGTTGCCTCAGGATAGGTATTAGCATTGTGCAGTAATTCACAGCACTTATGTTTAATGCTGTGGAGATTGTTGATGTAACTACCAAAGGCTGTTGTGACTGTCGTCAGTGTCTGCAGCATCTCTGCTGCCATAAATGTCTATCGGGGATTCCATGAAAGATCAAAAGTTGTATTTGAGGTTAGTAAGGGAGTTCAACAGTCATAGGACACCACCTTTCCCTGCAACAGTGTCCTCCTTCTGATGTACACTTTAGTAATGGCAGGAAACCATCACATTATCTTCCAGTGTTTGGAGGACAGTGTCTGGGTTCTGTTGTTTTAGGCTAGTACCATGCATTAATTTACCTTTTTGTACAGTGCTTATGTGTATGATTCCACAGTCATGCAGCTATTTCCCATTGCCATGGGTACAGTGAAGATATCCACCCCTGTTTTCATTGCTGCAAAGTCAGCTTTGGAGAGGTTTTGCCAGGTGGTTATCTTTGTGGGGGATGTGGCTGATATGTTGAGTTCCATGCTGATTACAGCCTGTGTGAATCTCACCATGTAGGGATTGACATCTGTGGAGAGCAACAGTCCCATATTTAAGTGGTCAACACAGGCCAAGGTTGTTGCATCCTCTTCCAGGGGTCAGTATGAGCTGGTCTAGGGCAATGGAAATGATGAATCACAGAGGTGTTGGGCCCCTGTTCTGGCACTTGGCTATATTCCCCAGGTGATGGAGGGGTACTTGAAGATTTGTACTATGTCAGTGTCGCATTGGACCATCATAGATGGCAGGGTGTTGAGGAAGGTGCATTGACAATCTAGGGACATAGATGTCGACCCACACCAGGCTATGATCTGCATTGCACTACTATTCCAAGGCAGTTGTACCGGAAGTATCTTCAATGCATTATGATGGGTTACTAATCTGGAGGTGTTCCCATCCATAATGAATATGGAGACAACACCACTTGTAGAGGTGTGGTGTAGTCCATGTTTTGGGGCTGACAGCTGTGGAATGCATCATAGCCTGATACTGCAGGTCTGCTGTCTGCTGCTGTAAACCACCTCTCCATTACAGCAGACATGTGTCCTCCACTCCAATGACTGCTATGAGTGACTGCATCCTGACAGTTAGATGTCCACTGTTGAGCAGCATGACCCTCAGATTGCATACATGTGTAGCTGTTATGGTGGTAATAACATTAGGAACACTGCCTAATAAGGCTCCATATGGGTGGCAAGACACTTAGCTAGTACCTGGCAACCCAGCAGTGACAGATGTAGGACATCCATGAAAGTCATTGGGTTCTGTCAATCATGTCATCCCAAGCAGGGTTCTGGATCCCCTGAGAATGACACATAACACCAATGTTGCAGTCAGTCATCTGTTGATAGTACTGCAGCATCATTCTGGGTAACAGTGGTACACTGCCCAGGGCTACTGTCACACCAGCCTGGGCCACATAATCAGACAGTTCAACCATGTCTCCTCTCATGTAGTCCAAGGAGGTGTGTCCAAAGTCATTCATGCCCACATAGATAAGGAGTGATACTCGCAGTTGTTGTGGAGTGACATGACTGGCTGTGTCATGTGTTAGATGCTGGCATGTGATAGATATTTGGCTGTTATCTACTCCATATTCAAATTAGTGAGTGGGATGTGTGTGCCTCAGTATTGAGTTACCCATGATCACTGTATTGTGCAAGGTGGTTAGCCTTAGGAGCTTAGGTTGAGGGCACACTGTGTAGGATAAATATGTGTCCCTTGGAATGTGCCATGTTGCAGTGTCTGAGTGGGTGTCTGCATTGCTGGTCTGTGCTGTTCGGGTAAATGTCCATTGAGTGCCTCTGGGAAGGTGGGTGTGTGGCTTTTCACTGTATGTCATGGCTGTCAAAGTGGGTATCATTTTGAGCTACATGTTCCACATGGTGTGGGGCAGGTGTTAATGCTATCCTCTTGACCTGTTAATTCAATCTTTGCTGGAGAGTGCATATGTCCACATTGGGTGATATATGGGTAATCCTCACAGGTCTGAGTGTTTGTAGTTTAGAGAGGAGGGTTGTCTGTGTACATGAGGCAGTTGCAACAGTGGCCCAGAATGGACAAGTGCATCTGGTTAATGGGTGAAATCACAGATAGCCTTTCAAACATGCCAAGAGGGGTGGACGTAACTAGTAAGTACTGGAGCTGCATCTGTGATGAATAAGTACTGTTGACAGCTCCCAGGTGTGCCACACCTCTTGGTACAATTACCTGGTGAAGTGCCAAGACATAATGCTAGTTGAAGTGTAAGACAGAAAGAACTAGCTTGATGTCCGGGTGGAAAGGAAGGCAGACTGTCTGCCTCCTGTAATACTTTACCACAGCTGTGCAGTTATCAGCACCTTTGGCCATGTAAAAGTTCAGTAAGCTCTGTAACATGTGCAGTAATTGCGTAACACTATAGTAGACATACTTATATAGGCAGGCATTCTAATCCCAATACTGGCAAGTGTGAATGTAAGTTTGTATGTGTGAATCATGTACTGCCTGGCTCATACCATTTTTGATCTATGTACTACCCTTAACACTTCTCTTCACTCCAATTTAGTAGACCTGTTGATGTCATCCACCTTAGAAGTACCTTTGGAAGAGGTGGACATGTGTAAGCATTGTGGCTTGTCTGATAACTGCTTAGCACTCGTAGTTGGAATATCTAGATAAGCAGGAGTTCTAATCCTAATGCTGGCAACTGTTTGTGTATGTGTGAGGATCATACCTGGTGTGGCTTATACCATTTTGATGTGTATACCATACACGGTTGGTGACCACCTCCAACTGCCATTACTTTATATAGTGTGGTAACAGCATCTGCCTTACATGCAACAGGTTAAACCATTGTACAGTCTTCTGTACAGATGTGTCTGGAATAGCCATATGTTTGAAACCTATACGTGGTCGGAAGTGGTCTGTGTGCCTTAACAAAATGCCCATGTATGTGATATTATAGCCAAATAGGCCACAGTGAGTGCACTGACACATATGGCAGCATGAGGTATCATTCCTGACTGAAACATCATGCTGATAGGACATCTGCCTCCCTAACAGGTGGGCAGCCTTGTAGGTGCAATACATGAGTACAGATGCTTGGTTTTATAAGTGAACTGTACCTGTTATGGGTCACATTAAAGGCTAGAAGAGGTGTGGACTGTCATATTGTGGTCCTAATTAGTATGTAACAGGAACACTTTGGATTTTAAGAATGGTGTGTACACAATTTATAGCCATTGTATACCAGTAATGTGTCACACATGACCCTACCTTAAGTCATATGTTCAGCACAATTTGCTGGCCTCTGTCCAGATGTCTTGGCATTGACAAGTTGTGAGGTATGCTACAGGAATGTTGAATTTACATCAGATAGGTCCCAGTTGTGACCACGGTGATGCAATACAGTTAACCCCAGCACAAGTGAACATGCACAAGAAGCAATATAGCTATTACATAAAGCGATATAGCTATTACTGATGGTTGTGTGCATGGTAAATTGCATCCACTTCACATGCCTGGGGTATTGCCAGGCAACAACAGAACAATGTCATTCCCACCAGCTTCAGGCTGCTGTCTCATATGCAGACAGAGGGTCTTAGGTAGTTGTGAGAGGGAGCTATTGTCAGCAGATGCACATGCGACCTTGGTACAGGATGGATGCAGCACATCTGCACATCTACAGTACTAACCGCAATAATACACAATGTTCTGTCCTCACCATAGATGTGCAACTCTGTGCATTAGAAAACCCCATCCACAACTGCAACTGCACCTGACACATGCATGTAGATACAATAGAGATACATGTATGTCTGATACATTAATGTACAATTCCCTACTGGGCCCTTACCTGCACACTCCTCAACGTGTGTGTGTGTGTGTGTGTGTGTGTGTGTGTGTGTGTGTGTGTGTGTGTGTGTGTGTGTGCAACCCACCTCCACAATGCTTCCCTCAGCATAATGGCTTGTGTGTTCAGTGTGTGGCCCAAGTGTGGTGAGGAGCTCCTTACTGGATGTCAGTGGGGGGCTGGATGGCTGGACCCCCACCTGTGATTAGCCAGTCCATCTCCACAGCAGCAGACCATTGATGGGCATGGCATTTGAGGTTGGTGGCCCGGTGCTGCACATGCTCATAAGTTCTGCTGTGCAGGCCGGCATCATTTACCCTGTAGACCACACTCTTCAATAGGGAAGTCCTCTCCCGCACATCTTCTGCTCTCCGTCCAAATGACATGGCATAATGTCCAATCACATATTGGGTGATGATGTCTGTTTCCCCAACAGAGAATGCTGGTAGGTGAGCACTCTGTATGTTACCTGGAAGACATAAACAGGAAAAAGGTCACAGGACCTGATAACGGTTGTCAAAATGCACATCAACAGTGGCTATTACTTGCAAATAATCCACAATACACCAAAACCCTCCAAGCTATCATGGCTATAGCAGCTTGTATTACATGCCTGTCCCTGAGCTATCCTATTGCCCCCAGTATTGGACACTTGATTGCACAATCCTCTATCCTCCATTCATTTCTGTGTAGAGGGTTGACAGTGGGCATCTTCCATGTGGATGGTGTGTGGATGGTGGCAGGTCTGTATTTGACTGTGATGTGTGATGGAGCTCTGAGCACATGCCTGAGTTCATGTAGGAGACAAGCACTGATGTTATTATGCTCCATGGAGATATGCTGTTGTTGCCATTAATAGGCAATATGTACATACTCACCATTGCTGAGGGGATGAGTGTGGTTGATGTGCATATATCCTTGTACAACTGGGGTGGACAGGGTGGTGATGTTCCCACCTAACCTGTGTGATGCAAGTTGCCTATATCCACGGCATGTGTGTGTATAAGGTGTTCTTTACCCCCAGTACAGGGTGAATTGTGTTGTTTCAGCTGAGGCTTACAACATATGTGGAGACATGGTTGCAATTGTCCTTGGTGATGTGGTTATGTCCAATTCATAGTCATAGTCAGTCTTACAGGAAGTCACCTGTGAACTTGCATGCTTGCTCAGATATAGGTGGACTTGCTTCAGAGTTGTTGCTTGCACCTATTTGTCCCTGTACAGCCAATGTAGCAACCTATTATGTGGTTTGTCTATTGCTGATGTCCACCAAAGGGGATTACTCTACCTTGGCGGAGGCTGGATATACAGGTCAGGCACTGCTATGTTCATATAGCTACAGTGGATATAAAGGCTACACACCCCTGATACACTGCCTGGTATTTGTGCAATTGTAACATGACATCACAATAACTTATTTCATAACAATTCACACCTGTAGTGTGACCTATAGCCTGTAGAATTCAATTAAAAACAGAAAGGGCCAGATGCTATGGCCATAGGAGCTGTTTAACAGGACATTTGTACAGCATGTCTTGTTGGGACATTTATTCCTCCAAATCATATTTCTCATTATTACAGACCAAGTACTACATTCAATTACTTGCTTACATGGTCCACTTACCTTTTTTCTTTCTTCTCTTTTCCAGTTTATGTTTCATTTCTTATCTCTCTCTCTCTCTCTCTCTCTCTCTCTCTCTCCCTCTCTCTCTCTGTGCACTACAGGGATAGAGCTGGTTTGAATAGGTGGCAGCAT